>NW_024117958.1:0-11814 GCF_003073215.2 Triticum urartu | reverse complement strand
CCGGTTCCAGAACCGGGACAAAAGGCCCTTACGAACCGGGACAACAGGCCCTTTTTCTACCAATGATAGTAGTATAAATACTCCATGATGGTAGATCTGTTATAATTGTATGATTCTATGGGTATTATGTTAGTAATTAAGGCAAAAACACATAGATGTCTAGTTTTGGCCTCCAAAAAGGATACAGTTTAAGCATACTGAGATTCCTATAGGAGCATCCATATAAGTTGGCATCATTGATTAATTTGTGCCTACTGTCAATGAAAACATAACTGAAAAAAGTATGCAAGGAAACACAGTCAACATAACTATTGTGCAACCACTTGATAACTAATACTTTTTCAGACATATAAGAATACAGTTCGCGTGTCTATCGCCAATTGTTTCTCAAAATTGTATTACCAAAAATGAAGGAAACAAAGCAACGAAATGGAGACAACTTGAGACAAATTTAAAAAATCAATGAAAATAATAAAATAGCAGAATAAAAATAAAAGTTAGATTATGCATTCTCAATTTTAAACCAAGGAATGATAATCATACATAACTGCCTTAACCTAAAAGGACCTAAAAAACCATATGCACACACGTCTGATATTGGCACTTATAATTTTTGGATTGAAATTAATGGGCCATTGCTATTTTACAATTTCATAATATAGAAAAAAGATCTCTTTTTTATTATATGACAACCATGCAACAGAATAACAAATAGGTATACAAATCTCTAGGATGTTTTGCTGGTAAACAAAGTGCTTTATTGATTTAACTGGAGATAATGAACCCAGACTAACTTAAAATTCTAGCATTATTAAAGATTATTTTTTATTAAAGGTGAATGTACAACATCAATTATATTAGTGTTTAATGGAAAGAAAGAGAACCCGCCAGGGAGACGTCAGGCTTAATCCTATTCATGTACGCGGGGTTACTTTTGTTTATGAGGCAACATCTAGCTTCTGAAAGACCCTGACCATATATCAAATTTAAAGGAAAGAGGTCAAGTTTTTTTTTGTTTATTCAGCACCAAGACGTGGTTTTTTTTTTCTTTGCAGCTAACTTAGACGTGGGCACTATGGAATTTTTTTTGAACGTATGGGCTGTTAACTCGTAGAATATTACCTATCCACAACAAACTCAAGAGATTTTAGCGTTAGAGAGAAAGATCGGTAAATGTAAAACAATTTATTTTTGGCTCTTTTTTTTGACGTGAGGCTTCAGGTCTATTTTTATGTACGTGTGTGGAGTTTGCTTTTTCCACACTGAGATTTGGACTCCTTTTTTACGTGCAGCTTCAAGACTTAGTTTTTTAGGGGATTCAAGGCTTATTATCTGGGTGTTTTTTTAACACCTATCGGTGTGTTTTTTGAAGGAAAGAAGGCATGTTGTTTTTATTTATTTTTCAGAACATGGGCCTTTTTTTGTACATGTGAGCTGAATCCTAGCACGTATAATATATATTGACCACCAAATTTAAAGGAAAGACACATGTTTTTTTTTCCTTTTACAGAGCCTAGACGTGTGTGTTTTTTCTTTGCAACTAACTTAGATGTGGGCGTTGACAACTTTTTTGTATCGTGTGGGCTTAGTCCTATTCATGTACGTGCGTGGTTTTTCTTTTGTTATTGAGGCATGGTATTTTCTTAGATCTTGACCATAAAATATATAATCTAAGGCGGCTGCTACAAATAAGTCGGATGATTTCTCTAAGAAATCATCCGCCTGTTCAGCCGTCGGATCAGGGTGTTGGTTGTCGTTGGATCACAGCAGGCAGCAGCAAGCGCGTCAGCTTCAACCCAGCACCACTGCAGCCTCGCTCGAATCTCCAATGAAGCACCAATGGCGTCCGATGAGTTCCAACGCGGCACCAACGCTCCGGCGAAGTTACATCGCAACTCCGGCTGAGCTCCATTGCAGCCCCGGCGGAGCTCCAACGCTGCACTGACGCTCCGGCAAAGCTCCACTGCACCTCCGTTCGAGCTTCATTGCAGCCATGGCAAAGCTCTACTGCTCCGACAGAGCTCCATTGCAACTCCAGCCAAGCTCCATTACAGCCGCGTCGGAGCTCCAATGCAGCGCCGCCGCCTCCGACGAAGCTCCCTTTCCCGTGTTTCTCTGCAGCAAGCGTCGCCGCAACGACCGGCCGGCTTGCCGCCGGTTGGCTCCTCTGCAACAGCAGCGAGGTCGCGTTGATTTGAAGAAGAAAAACGCGGCGGCTCCCCGTGAAAAGCACCGGTGGGCGTCTCTTCCTTTGCAAAAACAGGTCGCCACGGAGTTTCTTGCAGCAATTAGCGCCGGCGAGGAGTGGTGGCCGGCCGGGCATCAGCCTAGGGAGGAGAGGGCGCTGGGGAGAGAGAGAGAAAAGGGGTGGGGGAGAGAGAGCGCGCTAGTGCTGAGGGGATTAGCAAGAGAGACGATGAGATTGGAACGACCGAGAAGATAAGGCTTCATCGGTCCCGCAAGGGACACGTGGCGAGAGAGGAAAGGGTTTTAAGCGGCGAGAAAATCATCCGCCTGATTTTAAGCGTTTTCCATAATCTAATGGCTTAATTTTGATGATGTGGATTAACATGGAGCCTATTATGGTGCCTCCAATTAGTAAATATAAGATATAAGATCGTTATTTATGTTTGTTGGCAAATGCAAATCCCATATCTTTTATTTCTAAATAGGCAGCCCCAATTACTACAAGCTTTCATGCCGTATCAATTATTGATAGCCACCCGATCGATTGTGATATCAACAAGTTATGCATGTATTAATAAGTTATCTTTTGGGTTAATCTATCCATGCATAACAATGCAACCTCACAAAATCACGCATTTCTTATTTTTAGCATGAATTTATCCATGCAAACAATGCCACCTCATCAAGTCATGCATATAAATCACAAGCTATATTTTTTGGCGTTAATTTCTTTGGTCATGAATGGTATACGTGTTGGATGCTTGAAGCAAAATATATAGTTCATGGTTCACATTTTTGTTAAGATGTCACCGTGTTACATTCAGTTCGGAACTTTTTCATTTATACATCATTTTGTCACGTACTTCATAAGTTTTCTTATTTTTAAATGTAAACCCAAAATACACATATATTTGTCCTTCTGTTATTTTTTTTTGAATACACACAAGCATGCGTATCATTGCATTGAAGAAGGAGCGGCGAAGATGCCGGATACAAGGCCTTCCGACCATTACAATGCTAATAACAAGAATTAGCCGCCACACCCACCACACACACACCCACCCTGCCTACTACTACCTCCGTCCTGATTTATTAGTCTTTATTGTAATTTGTGCTAAATTTTGACCAAAGATTTATCTGATAAAATATTAGTGCATGTCAACAAAAGTTATATTGTTGGATTCGTATTTGAACATAGTTTTCAATGACATAATTTTTGTGACATGCATAAACATTTCATTAGCTAAATTTATGGTCAAATTTGATACAGATTACAATAAGGATCAATAAACCAGGACAGAGATAGTATGATACAAGCTTCCCTAGTCCAACCTCACGCCGATGGCGATGAGGCAAGCCTCGAAGCAACCAAGTTGTGTCACAACCAACACTGAGACCTCTACAACAAGATCAAGACCCAACGTCACCACAAACCAAGAGGAAGTCTGCAAGAGAACAGCGGGTCCTGGGTAGACTTACAGAAGGTGCCGTCGAGATAACACCGGCGCTGGCCTACATTGCACCTCGGAGGCCCACGCCTAGAGCAGCATCTGACCATGACTCAAGCAACACTGTTGAGACTCCTCAAGCGACAAGACGGCGCCTTCAAGAAGGGAACAACGTCATGATGCCACGCCGCCTAGTCCAGAGGCCGGACCGAGGGTTTCCCCCGAGCTCGAGGAAGGAAGCCCGATCTGGACCAAAACAACACCTTCAGGAAGGGAAGGCGCCCGCGGGTGTCGCCGTTGTTAGCCTCATTCGAAGCAAGGATTTCACCCAACGCAGACCGAAGAACCCAGCGCCCACTGGATTTGCTCAAGCATGCCAACCCCGCAATCGGAAGGGTTGAAATCGCATTATAGTAGACACCACCATCAAGCTCGCTAGATCAGAGACGATGGCACACCCACGCATCGCCGTTCTTCGTCCCAGCACCCACCACCACGGATGCAAGCGACAACACCAGCTACGCAGCCACCTTGACCAGCTTCCGTGAACTGCATCTCGTCCGCGCAGTAGCTCTGTCGCTCGAGCGCCGCGCTGGGTGGGTGCTTTCATGGCACTACTAGGGAAAACCTATAAGGTATTTCCTAGTAGTGTGGGGCTCTGCCTACCTAGTCTGCTCTGCCCCTGCTACAATATATAAGAATTTATAGGCCAGAGATTAGGGTCAGCGGAGGCTCAGGTGCCCACAAGTGCTGATGGTGCGCCCCTTCAGCTTGTGGCTCCCTCATGGGTCTTTTGGTCTCTCCCTGAAGTTTCTAGGGTCTTTTCTAGTCCAGAAAAAATGACGGTAATGTTTCATCCTGTTTGGACTTTGTTTGAAATGGTTTTTTTGCGAAACAAATAACTATGTAAAAAACAAGAACTGACACTGGGCACTAGATTAATAGGTTAGTCCACAGAAATTGTATAAAATGCCATATAAAACATACAAGAATTATAATATAATTGCATGAAATAATCAAAAATTATGAATACGTTGGAGACGTATCAAAGGCACTGATGCCTCACCAACTTGCTAATCATCCGTATCTCCCTTGGTAGAGCTCCCAGTCGAGGATCGTGTTCATATTTGGCACACACTGGTTGTGGATGCTCCTCTGTTGTGATGCGGGGTTCGGTATGCATGCCAGTGCCGTGTGATAGTATGATTGCGGAATCTTGGTATTGTGATCCCTAGTCGGAATTGTGATCCCCTATCCCATCTCTCCTACAAAGTAGTTTTATTTCTTGTTCTAGGTAAAGCAAGTGTTATCATGTGTAGAGTTGCATCGATGGTCAATAGAACTTGAAAGAATATTAATTCTACCTTTAGCTACTTGTTGGGTTAGACACTCTTAATTATCGAACGGGCTACAATTGATCCCATACAATTGAGGGTTATCACTACCTCCCTAACACGATGGTTCAAGACTTAGACGTGTAGGCCAACTGCGATTGGAACGCCTCAGTTTGTTATTTTAGTAAGAGCATGTTGAACAGATGATACAAAAATTTGGTGCCCCAAATGGTTTTAGGGCAGAAGAGAGAAAGGTTTTGGGCACCACGGGATCTTCTGCCCCGAAATTCGGAAAGTAGTAGAAGTATGAGATCCCATGGTGTGGAGTTTGGGAAGAGCAACTGACACTAGTCGACACCAAGCTCGATTTGGTTGGCTGATGTCGTTGTGGCCTAGATGGTCACGGGGGATATGAGTCAGGAGGGACCATTTGGCAAAGGGGAGTTGTGGGTGTGGCCAATCCCACGACAGCACGCCGCCCAAGCACCATGAGATCCCAACGAGGCCAACGGCTCACCATTGGTCGCGCCGGTTGATTGGAGATGACTCTGCCTCTAATGAACCTCGGCGATCGATAGTGTTGTGGCAGCAACCATGTCGGGCTGTAGGGGGGGCGGGGGAAAGCCTGAAATCAGTCAGAATCGTCGGTGGCCTTTCGAGCTTGCGCGGCAGCGGTGGGGGTCATGACGATCTTATCAACCGGATGGAACAAGCGGCAGGGCTTGGGGCGATCGCCGATGTGGCGGCTGCAAGAATCGGCCTGAATCAGGCGACGGCGAATTTTCAGCATGGCGATGGGGTTCCCGCCAGAACGTTTTGGTTTTAGGGTAGAAGTTAGAGGTGCGGCAAATTTTCAGCACTTGGAGCTAAAATTGGCGGTTGCCGTAATTACTTTTGGCACCATATAGTGATACATCATCTGCTTGAGCAGAATTTCTACCCGAAAATGCCACAAACGCCAGTTTTTTTTTTTTTTGGACACCATGGCCAGTTTCCATCATCTGTTGAAGATCCTCTAAGTCTGTTTCGCTGTACAGCCAATTGGCAGAACAATTTGGTCAGCCTAGGCAACGTGCAGCACACAATGAGGCTCAGGAGAAGAAATAATCAATCAGTCACTTGTTTCGTGGGCTTGTGCTAGGCCTGCTGTTTTTTTTAAACCGAAGTATTGAGCTAATGGGCCGAATCCCAGGCAGGCCATGGACCACCCTGACTACCACATGGTTGGTTATGAGCTGTGTGTGTTTGCATAGGTAAGCATTCACTACTCGAAACGCTTGGTTTGCCGAGTGTCACGGACTGACACTCGGACTCGGTGAAGGGCCAACAATGCGTTTGCCAGGAACAGTTTCCGGAAAAGGGCATTTGGTGTACACCCCTCTGGCAAACAGAACTTTGTCGAGAATCGTCCGTCGGCAACTCGGCATACACTTCGCCTAGAACTAAGGGAATTTCTCGGCCAAAGTAAAGCGACTGGAATATGTTTTCAATTGCAATGATTAAATAAGAGATAAATTGACAACAGCAGCACCGGAATATATTCCCATGAGCATCACTCGGAAACGAAGCCTTTGCTGAGAGGCAGCTCTCGGCAGATCGGGCGCCTGATTGTTATTACAGACATTTCCGAGAGCCCCACTCGAAAAGAATAATTTTAGCCGACAAGCAGCCCTCGGCAAAGATGGAACCTGACTTATATTGCCAACTAAATTTCTTTCCCGAGAGCATCAACACTCGGCGAAAACATCATAGGTATGAATTTGAATTAGATTTGAAATATTTAAATATTTCAAGATTTAAATTATTAAAAGAAAATAATTACCAGAAACAGTGTGTAACAAGTGGACCAGGATGTGTTCACTTGGTTACTGACTAGACATGGAAGAATGTGTCAATGACATGTGGGCCCATGTGGAAATGACTGAAAGAAAATGATTATTTGAAAATATATGCCGAGTTCCTGATATGAGCTCTCGGCAAAAATACGCCAATGTCATGGAGCCATTAGCCGCGACATGATATGTCACGTGGTAACTTATTGTTGTATGTTTACTGTTCGGCTGTCGGCGTATGTCGTGTTCGCCGAGTCTTTTCTCTATCCCGCGTACATTTTAGCGTTGTCTCGGCAACGGCATGTCTTTGCCATGTGCTGCTCTTCGCCGACTGCAGCTCTCCGGCTAATCACGATTGCCGAGATCCCGACATCCTTGCGTTGCCTCTCAGCATATGCCAAAACACTCGGTGCATATATTTTTTTTCCAGTAGTGACTGTGGCCACATGGCCTCTCGAGCGGTCTGAAATTTACAGATTTCTTGATGTGATGGTAGAGAGCAGTCTAGGCACTCTGAACTCTATATACTCTCCTTCATGGATTCCATGGAATAGATATGCACAACTATTTTATAAAACTTCCCCTCAAATTAAACGATCTTGTACAACCAAGAGCACATGATGCATCAACGCTGTCCAGATTTGAGAGAGCTGAGGCCGTTATTGCAGAACTCATGTTTTATATCTAACTATTATAGGGCGGTTTTCATAAAATATACATTTAAGTGTTTTGAGATCTCTCTGCTGGAATCCAACGATGTGAGATGATGCTTCGATGGCGGCGTCCGACAGTAACGTCGTTCATTACAGCGACACATGTAACGATGGCGGTGGCCTCCACTAGTCATTGTGACAGGGGCAATAGCCCTTGACGACCATGACAAGAAGATCTAGCGCGAGTGTAGCGGCCATCGTAGGAGGTTCGTGGCGTCAACGACAACCTCCAGCACTGATGTGTAAGGGGCACACCGGCGATGCTCCACCGACATCTAGCACTGGGGCGGCGGCGCCAATGGTATGGTGGATGTTGGGGTGTGACTCACACCATTGTGTAGTTGCAGCGGCCAGATCTGCACCGAGACTTGAGCGGTCACTAGACGGTTGTGACATTTGTCTTAAGTGCGAAACGTCCCACCAATCTGCTAGTATTGTTTTGACCTGGCGTGGAGTACTGGCGAATGCAACTATCGATCGATCTGTCATCAAGATGTTGATGAAGCACCTCTTCATGTTAGGGATGAAAACTCTTAACCTGACATTTATTTGTTGGGCTCAAGAACGACAGACTTACGTTGCTACATTGTCAAAGGCATTGTCTACTTACTATTGTGATGGTTTTAATTATCTGCTAGTTTCGACAACTCGGATGAGAAATCTTTGTACAGGTCATCTCTAGCCGGACAAAGCAACGATGAGCAAAGACGTTCATTAACCATGGATCAGGCAAGACGAGGGGCATTCAAGAGTCATGACAACCATACGACGTACATGCAAACCCCAGGGAGGTGGTCAGACCGGGCAACTGTTAGCAGGCCTCCACCAAGCATTATGCCCTGATAAGGTTTATTGTCATTTATCATTGCTCCACTTGCGAATTTCTCAACAATTTTTTTTTTGTGAATTTCTCAACTCTCCTCGAAAACAAAAGTGAATGGCTCAACATGAATCTAGTAGTGATGTATCATCATGTCTCCTGCATACACGCGATTATGGATTCCATGCAATAGATATGCACAATAATGATTTTGCAAAACATCCCCTCAAATTAGAGGATCTAGCTTATAAACCAAGAGCGCATGAGGCATCACCGCTGTTCAGATTTGAGAGAGCTGAGGTCGTTATTGCAGAAGTCATGTTTTATATCTAACTATTTTAGAGTGGTTTTCATAAAATATACGTTTTAGTGGCTTAAGATATCTCTGTTTGAATCTATACCATCTTGTCCGTCTAGAATTGTTTCTTTTCTTTCTATTTTTTCACCTTCGGCCCAGATATTCTACTCCACACGGGCAACTTGTGACAACTCTCACACGTCTCCAGTCAGGTTATAGTGATTGAGCCGGTGTGATTGAGCCCAGCCCAGTGGCATACCAGCCTGCTAACCTTTCTTGTTGCTCGCCCGAGCTCGTACTGTGTCCAAGATATCGACGGGCTTGAATTGCAATGTTCGCCGTGTGTGCATGCATTGGATAGCGGCAGAGCTAGGCCACCGGCATGCTAGGCCGACAGGCACTGGATACCAACATTCCTTGGTAGACCAAGATGGTTATTTTCTTTTCTTTTGTTTGTGGCGGTGCTACTCTTCTGCTACCTCACCGCAAAACCACATGTTTGCATACGAGAGTTTTCCGATGCCGCTCATTCACATCTTTACCTTCTGAGTGACATATATGGGCCGTTATGATGTATTGTCATAATTGAGAGCCTTAATCGCTACAAAAGAGAAAAATAAGAGGCAATGCGAGCCTACTCGCTGGCTACTCTAGTGACTCTGAGTAATTCAGTGTGGGTGTGTGTCTGTCTGATGCGAGCGGCGAGGGAATTGGATGACCTTTATAGGTTGCGAGCTGTGCTTGTACACATGACCATAATTTTTTTTTCTGCCAGTGATTTGTGGCTGCCTGCAATGTGGCATTTATTTCTTTAAGAACGCCAGCATGCTTGACATACAAAATACTTCACTTTCATACCAGGGATAACTTAGTCATTACTGGTAGCAAAAACGAAATAACAAAATTAGGTTTTCTATGACAAAATTAATTTACTTTGGACAAAGTACATATATGTTTGGTGACACATTTCTTCTGGTCAGTTACTCAGGAGTCCTTTTATATACACAACCGATTGTGACATGATATGGTTGGTTTTCTCCAGTTCAAGAGGGTGATGCACATTACAAAGTAGGTTGGCAATAGTACCATAACATCAAGAAGATTACAGCTCCAACGAAACATTAGAACATTGTTTATAACACACCTCTTTTTTACTAATATATGTAATCCTACTATATTATTTCTTAGTTTATTCGTCCTAGTATTGTCTCACGAAAAGAAACGTTGTGTCTCATGACGGGTGTGACAAGTCTTGTTATGTTTTGAATTATAGATGGTCACATCTATTATTTTCGAGAAAGGATAGTGATTTAGTATGGAATTTATTGACGCACACAGTTCCATGCATGGAATGAGAGTGGGGAAGGGAATATCCTATTGAATCTCTTTGCTATATGCACTTGGTATTTGCAAGATTAGATCCACAACATCATAGCAACTCAAAATACCAGCTGAAGGTTCGGCTCATCCAATCTATCATGCATAACCACCAAAAAATGGTGCAAAATAAAAAACGAAGAAACACAATCTTCTATCAATGGCCTTGTTAGCCAAATCTCGATAAATCAAAAGGCGTGTTGTGTATTAAGTAAAAGGAGTGTTTACCAGACCTAATGTTCTTTTCTAAACTTATTGGTGGAACTTATGAAGGATGGCTCGGTGCCAAGATGCCACACACACCAGGCACCGAAAGTTATCAATAGTAAGCATAAGACCGAAGGAGTCTGGTAGCAAAGTGAGAACATCAAGTCCTTGGCCGTTCGTGATTCTTGTAAACAATGACATGGTAGAAGATTTCTCGAGCTGTTGGGAAACCAAGTTGAACTCATGGGTGTGCATGATCAAGCATCACTTATAATGTTCAGACATGGTCTAAGTCGGGTATCAGCGTAGCATGTTCATCACGCTTCTGGAAAATGCAGCTACCAAGGGATTGAGGAGCCCACTGTTCGAGAGTTGTTTGGGGCCATGGCTAACATATTGGTGTTTTCTTAAAGGTGCTCCAACGTACTAGATGTTACTATGCTTGAGGATAGTCTTGGGCAAGCCCCCTTCTCACTCGAATGATGCTCAAGACACGAAGTGCCTAAACCTTAGTAGAGCCTTCAAGGTTGTTTTTTGAAAAGGAGGATGACGCCCCGGCCTTTGCATCTTGGTGATGCATGCAACTATTTTATTAGTTGTTCACAAAGACCTTACAAAGTAATACATCAGTAATACTGAAACAACCATATCAGCAACATATCTCGCTACTCCTACCAACTATATGGAGGGGTTCAGGTTGTCCGAGCCGAATACCAAACAGATCTCGCACCAAAGCCTAACATGCAAAGCCAAATGCCCCAACCAAGCCGCATTGCCGGGGTCTGGGGCACACCTCGGTCCGGCGCACTCTCAGAGGCCGCCACTGCCATCTTCAACCAATCCATCTTCAGAGCACGTACAGATACATTGACCTTACGAGGCCTTGCGTCGACGCCACCATGGCACCACACAGCGCCACCACCCTATGCGCGACCATCATCACACATCCTTCGCCGAGACCCTACTGCACCACACCGTCGAGGCTCCACATCATTGGTGTGTGCCATGAAGCACTGCTTCACCGCTAAAACCGTCCACTAGTCCATCGAGCCAATGCACACCTCCAAGAATGATGCCTCCAAGGAAGGAACGACACAAGAGTGTTGGCATTATCCGATCAACTGATCAAGGGTTTCCCCCGGAGGTATCGGGATGAGTTGAGAGCTTCACCTCGATGACCCCTTCAGAAAGGAAATGACACCAAGGGTGTCACCATCACCGGCTCCGACCACCGGCTGAAGACCAGGTTTTCACCTGGATCTGCCAAAAGAAAATCAATCCAACAACCTATGCATGTCCAGACCGCCTTCAAAGCTCCAGATCTAGCCACCCAGATCCGACGACCATCCACAGTAGCACTGCCACCGTGGGTGCCCTAGCACACCGGCCACTTCGTGTGTGTGCTATAACAAGCGCCTGGGAGGAGGGCGCTGCACCCCACCTGGCCAAACTATGAGAGTCGCCAAGAGGGATCCTACGCGCTCGTCACTGTCTCTGATCCAAACTAATCCGGGGCCAAAGCCATAAGATCGTCGGTGCATATCCTCCTTGGACAGGGACAACACCATGCCATGTCACTGTGGGGGGCCCTAGCTTCA
>NW_024117957.1:0-8910 GCF_003073215.2 Triticum urartu | reverse complement strand
GGATCGAGCACCGCAAGATTGAACCCAAAGCTAAGCACTTCTCCAATTGCAAGAAAGATCAATCTAGTAGGGCAAACCAAACTGATAATTCGAAGAGACTTGCAAAGATAATCAATCGTACATAAAAGAATTCAGAAAAGATTCAAATATTGTTCATAGATAAACTTGATCATAAACCCACAATTCATCGGATCTCGACAAACACACCGCAAAAGAAGATTACATCGAATAGATCTCCAAGAGAATCGAGGAGAACTTTGTATTGAGATCCAAAGAGAGAGAAGAAGTCATCTAGCTACTAGCTATCGACCCGAAGGGCCGAGGTAAACTACTCACGCATCATCGGAGGGGCCATGGAGTTGATGTAGAGGCCCTCCGTGATCAATGCCCCCTCCGGCGGAGCTCCGAAAAAGGCCCCAAGATGGGATCTCTTGGGTACAGAAGGTTGCAGCGGTAGAAATAGGGTTTCGTGGTGCTCCTGAATGTTTTCGGGGTATATAAATATATATAGGAGGAAGAAGTAGGTCGGTGGAGCAACGAGGGGCCCACGAGGGTGGAGGGCGCGCCCCCTGCCTCGTGGCCTCCTCGATTGTTTCTTGACGTCCACTCCAAGTCCTTTGGACCACGTTTGTTCCAAAAATCACGCTCCCGAAGGTTTCATTCTGCGAAACACTAAAATAGACAAAAAAACAGCAATTTGGGCTGGGCCTCCGTTTAATAGGTTAGTCCCAAAAAGAATATAAAACTGTAAAATAAAGCCCATTAACATCCAAACAGATAATATAATAGCATGGAACAATCAAAAATTATAGATATGTTGGAGACGTATCAAGCATCCCCAAGCTTAATTCCTGCTCGTCCTCGAGTAGGTAAATGATAAAAACAGAATTTTGATGTGGAATGCTTCCTAACATATTTCTCAATGTAATTTTTCTTTATTGTGGCATGAATGTTCAGATCCGAAAGAGTCAAGACAAAAGTTTAATATTGACATAGAAATAATAATACTTCAAGCATACTAACTAAGCAATCATGTCTTCTCAAAATAACATGGCCAAAGAAAGTTATCCCTACAAAATCATATAGTCTGGCTATGCTCTATCTTCATCACACAAAATATTAAATCATGCACAACCCTGATGACAACCCCTTTGGACCAGGCAATCACACGAGCACGGCACCGAGATTTGTTCACGAGGTTCACCGATGTGGCTACATTCCTGAGACATGACTATGGGCACTCCTCTCCATGACCCCGCTATAATACTGCACCCGGCCGCCCAGGACGCTAACACATGCCGTCGGTTTCCCGTGTGCCTATGTTATTATGTTGGCATAGGTTATATCGTCTGTCTACCCTCTCATTATATAAGAGGTCTAGGATACAAGTGTCCTATTAGGACATGACTCCATAATCCTATCTACACACCGTACGACTCATAGTCCAACTGTAACCTAACTTCCACAATAATATTCGACACAACTCTAACATGCCTAGTCCGAAAGTCTATCAAAACTTGCTGCTAAAGCACCAAGGAGCTTGCCCTCGCCATCCCTGGAAACGACCGAGGTGGCTCCCTTAGAGCATCTACAGCAAGACTTGGCAAATCTGGTCCCTTAAATGTCAGCGGGAACTAACCGGACATGCTTCAAATTTCCCTCTCCACATCCACGTACCTCATATCCGGCACCCTATATCCATACTACGAATGCAACATAAGAGCTACTCTACGTGATCAAACAACACACAACTAAATTTGGATCAAATGGACAACCAAATGCACATAAACGACCTGTACATCATCCAAAATATTATCGGAGTTCATCGCCGGACAAGTTCTTAACTTCAACAACTAAAAAATGATAATAAACATATGAGGAGGAGCATTTTCACCACTTCTTCGTCGGGCCTTTCCTCTTCCGGTCACCAGGTAGCTGTAGGTGTCCGCTGCTAGTGGAGGATCTTGGTCATTGAAGGAGGTGGAGTTGTGGTCGTTGCCGTCATCGGAGAGGACGATTAGCCCGTTCATCCGGCGGATGCCCCTGTCCTGCTATTGCTTCAACTTGGCCGCCCGAGCTGCCTCTGCCGCCGCCTCCTTCCCCTCGCCCTCCGACTACTCTATGGAAAGTCCGAGTACCTTTGCGTTCTTTCGCCGTATGCGGCGAGCTGTCGTCTCTGCTGTCGTGAGGGACTGGCGGTAGACCCAAGCGAGGGACACTCGTCCTCGTCGGACTCTGCCAGCATCCTGCGGCATTGCCTCTTGCCTCGTCCCTCTCCCTTGCGCGTTGCCTCTTGCGGCGGGCGGCACATGCCTCCGATTCCGGAGTGCGCATGCGGGCCAGCAGTGCGGGCACTAGCACCCACAATTGCCCGCGCAGAGCAGCAACCCGCGGGGGAAGGGAATGATGTGGGGCCAAGCAGATTGCGTTGGCTTCGTGGAGCTGCAGGCGGGTTGGGAGGGGCCAACTCCGGCGTCCGCGTTGTGTCGGCGATCTGGAGCTACCCCCGGTGGCCGCCTGGGACCGCTCGAAGGAAATGCGAGGGGTCAGCTCCTCCTTGGCGTCGAGGTCGGAGCTGGAGTGGCTGCCGGATCTCGACATTGTGTTGGATTGGATCGGATTCAGAGAGGGGAAATAAGAGGATGGAGCGAGAGAGGAGAGTGAGTGAGCTAGGACTCCGAGCGAGGAGCCAAATTAGGGTTTTTTGTGGGACAAGCATGGGGTCAGTGGTAGGCCAGGCCTCTCGGGTCCGGGTGTGCCCGATATCCGCCCTACATTTGGGTTGAGTATGAGAGACGTTGGACAACCCAGATGTTTGAGACCGATTTAAGATGTCTGGATGGATCATTTTTTGTGACCGGTGTCCCGGTCCGCCCATCTGGGTGTTTGAGACGGATTTGGATTCCAACTGTAGATGTTCTTATCATCATGCATGATAAGCCGACATCATCATTGACAGCAGCAATGTCTATAAGGCTAGTCATAGTGGGAGTAAGTTAGCTAGTAGCATAGCGTATTTCAAGAAAATTTTGCTTATATGACATGTAGTTAATGAGAAGTGGTAACATAATATATTACCATAACATAGCGCTTCCCAAGACATCATGAGTCTATAAGCTAATAAATAAAGTCCTCTATGACAATAGTACTATGTTATTTTGCATTACTATGACCAGCCTAATAAGTCAGCAAAAAGAGCGATCTTATAAGAAGAAGAAAATAGCGAACACCGCATCATCTTTGCGAAGTGCTCATACACTCTAGCTGGGCCGGCCGATTGACGCCGTGGTGGGGTCTATGGGCCAGGGTCTATGGGCAGCCCAGGTCGATTCCGTGACGGAAACAACACCGCATTACAGCACCCCTCGACGCAGTCGCCGGGCCAGTCTATATATACAAGAAAAATAAAGATTTGAAAGAAAAGGGTAAAGCACCCCTCGACGCAGCCGCCTCAATCCCCAAACCGTTGGAAGATGCCGAAGGCCGCGAGGCGGCACAGGAGGGAGGATCCGGACACGGACATGGAAGCCAGGAAGAAGAAGAAGAAGAAGACCAAGAGAAGCCTGGCAGAGGATCGAAGATTGATGTTCGCGGCCTTCGAGAGTGAAAAAACCCAACCCCAACCAAAATTAGGTACCCAGCCTCCCCTCCGCTTGATTCCCTTCCCAATCACGACATGAGTACTGGTGTTTACATTTTTCTCTACGTATTGTATGTAGATCGTGCGTACGACGACGACGCGGCCGAGTCCTCGTCGGAGGAATCCGCCTATCCACCCAGCCCTCTGCTCCACAGGCCCTACATCCCCGACGAACTAGCTGACAGGCCGGACATACGTGCCGCCTTCAAGCACGCCGAAGCCGAATACCGAGCAGATAAATGTATCGATCCCTCTTTTTCTCGCCATCATCATCCTCGTTACCAATACCAAGACACTAACCTAGCTATTTTCCCCCATCTTTATGTATGTATGTAGCTTGTCGGTTTGTCTTCACCCTGAATCGCCACTCTTCTCTTTCGTGCCTCTCCAAGGACCGAAGCATTCTTCATATCCGTGAGCCTGCAAAGGATGCCGTGCTTCTTGCCGCCGACTCTATCGTCAGCCTCTCGTCCTATCTCGGTATGTAACTAAACATGTACTTAACATTTCCCAAGACATCGACCGAGTGTTCTGACTTTCCGTTTGCTTTAATTTAATTGCAGATGATGAGCCGCTGAATAGGTGTTCTGGCTTGTGGATTCAACGGGATGACAGGAAGAATACTGCCGTGGTTTTGACGTCCGCGCATCTCATTCGCGCAAAGGAATACGACGAGTGGAAGAATGAGTGGACGGGTGAATATCATCGCGAGGCCGAGGTGAGCTTCTTAACATTAGTCCACTGTTCCTTTTATCTATCTTCTTCATGCACTAGTGTTTGTTTCTTTTTTCTTTCTTTCATCTCAAAATTTAATTGTTTGCAATGCCTCAATCGGACAGCGTTACCAATTAAATATGATTTCTATTCAATTTTTGTATAAGAAAATGAAACTAGGATGTACTCCCTCTGTTCCAAATTACACGTCGTAGAAATGGATGTATCTAGAACTAAAGTACATTTACATACATCCATACCTGTGACAAGTAATTCAGAACGGAGGGAGTATGTGTGTATGTATGTACACTCTGTACTTCAAATAATAGATTTGATTCGTGTGGCGTTTGGTTTTTCTACTTGCGAAAATGGCTTCATCCAATATTATGAAAATTCTATCAATGTGTCATAAATTTTGCGGTTGTCTTTCCAGGTCATTGTTCACTTGCTGGACGACACAACTGCAGTCGCCAGTCTCCTCTACCTGCAGGAGCACTACGAATTTGCTCTTTATGAGGTTCTGGTGGACAAACCGGTTCAACTATCCACTTTTAATGACAATGTGCACTCTGGTCAAGACGTTTTCCGACTTGGAAGAGATGGAAGTCTTGATCTAAGGATAACCCATGGTAGGGTGGAATACAAGGTTCCAATCCGTCATGAGAGATGTCACTACATGTATTTTTCCAATGATGAACATCATGTACGTACTCTGATTTAATTCTAACTTTATGTTTTATATTTAAATGTTGTTATTTTCCTAGTACAAATTACAATGTTTGTTATGGTTACTATGTTGTAGTTCCGTGACGATGGAGGCCCTGTCATTGACTTAGAAGGCAAGGTTGTGGGAATGGTTAACAATCAAATCAATGAGACCTTTTTACCTTCTTCTATATTGCACAAGTGCTTGGATTCGTGGAGAAAGTTGAAGTACGGCCCTTATTCTCAATTCCTTTTTAGTGTTATTAATTCAGCTAATGACTGCTTAACAATTACTGCATTTGAATGAAATTGCTGAAATATGATTCAGAAAAATCATTATGTGAGGCCTAGGTGCTATAAAATGTGTAACATCATAGAGAACATGTGTGTAGGTCACCTTATCGAATTTTGCGTGTTTTCCAAACTATTCTTATGCAGGTTATAGGAAACTAATTTGGTGTAAAATTTAGTTTTTCTACTTAACTTTGTGACTTGCTTTTTGAGCTTAATCCTCTTTTACGAAGGGCGTGAACTAATGGTCTTGTTATGGTATTAATTCTATAATGGTCTCATCTAAGTTTTGTGTGATACTCATTTGGTATGGATTCTAATGAATACGTTGTTTATTTTAAATATTTAACACAAGTTTGTAAGACGATTACAATCTTAACGGTTATATTTTTTATAGGTGCATCCCTCGTGCCCACCTTGGAATGACCTTTGCTTCCATCAAGCTTCTAGATCCTATCTGTATTGAGAGGATGAGGCGTAAGCATAACATTGCATCTGGTCTTATTGTTGAACAGGTATATATGTTGATGTTTAACATTATTTATTTTCACACTTGCTATTAGCTTTTCCTAAAAAATTCCTCATATGCATATTATGGTTTAATGATGGCCAATTAAACATTATAGGTGTCAAAAGAATCGAATGCTGAGAAACATGGAATCCGCAAGCGTGATATTATTGAACGTTTCAATGGAGAGTATATTTCTAATACAATTGAGGTAAGGTGTCTTAAGTAAAATGGAAAAGGGGTATTTTTTTATGTGACACTTTATGCTCTTGATTTTTGTAACTTGTTAGTTGGAAAAGATGTTGCTGGATATAGGCGGGGACCAATTTGTTCAAGCAAAAGTCTTAAATGCCGAAACAGATGTTCAGGTAAGTTAGTATCATGTTTTAACTATGGAATGCTTAAATTTATGTTGACCATAGAAATTGGAAATAATATTGCTGACTTTACAGATTCAAATATTTCGTGCCACGAAACTTCGCCGAAGAGTTAGAAACCTGACTGTAATTGTATCGGATTGTGGAGAGAATATCATAGAAGGTAACTATCTTATTAACGTAGTAGCTGATTTTCTTGTTATGATGAATTTAAGTTATTGCATTTCTCTCTTGTGTAGATTCAATTTTTCTTGTCCGCCAATTGCCCTAAGCCTTTCTTATAGTTTTTTTTGAATTTCTTGAATTCTTTCTGCCTCTTGCTTCATTGAATGTATAATGTGATAATCACCAATACACGTGGTGTATCTAATTGAACCTTGATGTTTTTATTTGTGTAGGCACTTACCCTATCACCGATGGCCTTTGATGGTCTTTGGAGATGAGTGAATTAACACATACATTTCGATAAATTGGTTCTTTCATGGAGCCAATGGAGTTAACCCGATGTGAATTATAGACATAAGTTTCATAGATTATGTATCCTCAGTCAAAAACTTAAGATTATGGTTATTTTTTAAATGTAATTCATGGAACGTGGAAGCAACATGGCTAGAGTAGAATCTAGGTACTTCTTCTGAGTTTTGTGAGACTCGTATCTTGTACAACTTAGATGATGGATTGAACTTTCTAATTGTGCTAGAGTGAAATGTTTGGCACAAGATTAATATATTTTACAGTAAGAATTTATATGTATGTGTAACAACAATACAGGAGCTGTTTGGGTGATAGCCCACAACAGGCCTACCAAATTATGAGCATTGACTGATGGGCTATTTGTTCGCTTGTATGTCACCCAAAACTTCTGATCTGAGCGAATATTTTGGTTGGCACTGCTAATTTTGCGCCCACAGTTGGCCGATTCCTGGTGGTGAATTCGCTTGCCAGTAATTTGGCACACCTGTTTTTTGTTTTTTGTAAGGCCTGCTGCAGGCGAAATCCAACGAGCACATAAGCTTTAGCTTTCTGCGCAGGGTAAAATGAATGGCCATCACGAGCTTTAATATTACATTTCCTGCTATTAAGGCATGTTATTCTTGTGCCACTAGGAGTTTTACAAATGCTATCACCCCCACCAAAACATGTGTCAATGGTCCTGGATCTGATGTACCATCACCTAGCCATCTGATTTACGAATTCATAGTCTGAAGATGCGATGCAGACATCGAGAGGAGTGTCGGCATTATCGATGTCATCTTCATTGACGTCAGGGAAATTTGCCTGGGCATTCAGAACTGAGAGGCTGATGCCAGGGTGCTGCAGGCTCAACTTCGGCGATCATCATCAGGTTCACTCGTTCTGGAAGCCAACATGCAGCCCACCAACATTTCATCTATGTTTTGCATTGTACAATGATAGAATCTTTGAAGACAAGTAACAATATTTGCCATTTGTGTGAACACATTCTAGCATTTTTATTCGTGTTTCATGTACACAAGTGTATTCTTATGTTGTCAAGTTTATACGTATTCGAATAATTTTTGTCAGAATTTACATCAAGTATAGATCAATGATTCTATATGGGGAAATACCAAAGTATTAGTACGTGACTCCTTGTCAAACCAGTGTGCCTTTCTAGCATTAACTTTGCAGAATCTTTTGGGTAGTACCCGCAAAATTGTTGTGAAGAGTGATAAGGGCATCTCCAACGATGATCCATAAATTTTCTCCCACATTCGTTCGTGGATAGTGGGAACCAGTCCGTGGACATGGATGCGGGAGGCCGCTATCCACACTACAAAAAAAATACACTTCCGTGACGATGCGTGTTTGTCACAGTAGGTCGCTTTTTTTGTCATGCATGTATATCCATGACAAATTTATGACAGAATCAAGATAGTCATACCTGTGCTGTCGTAGAAGTGTTCCATGACATTACCAAAATTATCATCACGGAAGTGTCCACTTCCATGACAATAAATCGCGCATCACAGAAGTGCGTTCGTTAAGGGTGACCGACACGTGACATCCACCGTAACGGAACGCTGTTAAGCTATCGGGTCGGGTTTTGGATCCGATAACCCGTTAACAGCCCCGACCAATGGGGATTTTTCACGTGTAAAATCATCATTGGCTAGAGGAAACACGTGTCAGCTCATCGTTGGGACAGATGTCATCCACTCATTGGAAAGAAGGCGCCTATGATACGTCGATACGTGGCACGGCCCAACAGTGGCCCATTCCTGTGAAAAGCCTGGCTCATTTGACTTGGTCAAAAGATGGTGGGCCGGCCCATGGAAAGCCTGTTAACGGCCTGTTCGCATATAGCCCATTTACAGCCCGCTAACCCAAGGCCCATTACGCCCTATCCGAATTAGGCCAAATAGCGTCATCTGGGCCGTCCAATAGATTCCAGCCTGTTTTCACTTCTGACCCATGTATAGCCCATGACATCTTTCGGCCCATATGAGGCCCTTTTGTAACTCTTGGCCCATTAGCGGCCCGTCCTGAAACTGGCCCGTAATGAACAGTGTATCACTTTACACCCATTAACAGCCCGTGGTGAAACTGGCCCGTAATAAACAGTGTATCACTTTATACCCATTAACGGCCCTTTATTCCGTTGGGCCGTCTCTAGCCCATGTTATCTTTCGGCCTTCTCAGAGCCCATTTATTCT
>NW_024117956.1:0-11382 GCF_003073215.2 Triticum urartu | reverse complement strand
TCGGAAGAGATTCAGGTAAGATTATCCTTGTTTTCTACATCAAATTTTGCATGTTCATCTATCTAATCTTTGATACTACATTTCTTAGCTAATGTCCTCCTTGCCTGTACCATGTTCATATGATTAACAAAGGCTTAGCCATCTTAATATAGTAGCCCGTGAGGTGGATATATATACTACTCCCTCCATTCCTAAATATAAGTCTTTTTACAGATTCCAATATGGACTACTGAATGAATCTACACTCTAAAGAATGTCTATATGCATCCGTATGTAGTCCATATTGAAATTTCTAAATGGACTTATATTTAGAAACAGAGGGAGTACTTCAGTTTGCATGACAGAATAATCACTTATATGTGTGTCTTGATATTATAGTAGGATTGCTTGGATTATTTCTGTAGTACTTTGTCCAAAAATGTTGGTCTAATCCCTAGCTCACTTGAACCTGGGTGAACAGTAAAATAATTAAAAAATCTGATTATTTTTAGTGTGAAACATTGACAAATGTTTTCATAGCGAATAGAAATTTTTCACCATATGACATTCGTGGAAAATATGTCCAAAAAATAGTTGCAAATTTATCACCAGATAACATTGTGGAAAATAGTTGCGTCCGTACAGTGTGTTTTTCGTTGATTTTGTGTTTGATTT
This sequence comes from Triticum urartu, assembly GCF_003073215.2. Classification (NCBI taxonomy): domain Eukaryota; kingdom Viridiplantae; phylum Streptophyta; class Magnoliopsida; order Poales; family Poaceae; genus Triticum; species Triticum urartu. Next base: position 10,728 of record NW_024117956.1, on the reverse strand, counting down.
TTTCACTATATATTACTTCTTGCTTGCGCGAGGGTGGTGTAGATTTGTTATTTTTTGCCCCGAAAAGAAGGTAGCCAGATTAGTAGTCTAATTGAGTAGATGCTGGTGAGGGAGGGTTACTTGATTTTTATTGAGTACATTATGCTCTGCTTTGTGAGGAGGTTTGAAATTTGATGGTTCTGATGTGTAATAGATGGGGCAAAAGTGTTATCCATTTCATTGTTTCTGTGCATGTTTACGTTGACCATCGGTGGCGGGAGGCGGCATTGCTGGCGGCCGAAGGGGTGCTTGTGGAAGCAGGTGGAATAGTCGGCAACTGTGGGGATTCGTTATTCTCCGAGGTTGGCGGGCTCGACGCGAGGCTCGATGGGCTGCGGGATTGTCAAGCAGGTAAACTTCGTCAACTCGTCCAGTTTGATGCTTTTCAACTGCTAGATAATGGTTTCGTGCCATGTGTCGTCTCCATGTATTTACTAAAACATTTACTATGCTCTTCTATTTGGAGAAAGAAGCATGGTGCAGCCTACCAAGCTGGGGAGAGCCATATAATGCCCATCTTGGAATTAGCTGTTCGACTGAGATGTGCTGGACAAAAATATTACCAGTTCCTTTGAGTATGCTTGACTTGTATAATGTGATTTACATTTTTTAGAGTGAATTACATAATATATAGATATGCATTATTTTGGCTTTAGTAACTGATTTTCTCATGTTTAGAAACATGCGAGGTTGGGGGAGGGGTCTTCTAGCATTCCAATCTGCACTACTTTTGCTTTGTTTCATCGACAGACATCATGCAATTGAAATAGTTTGATTCAGGACACCAAGCATTTGGGAAAGTGGCATGGTGCTGGTCCTTGAAATTGATGTTCTTAGTTATTTATGATGGAGTTTTATCTGAATTTAACATCGTTGTCCACAACATCAATTTTGTTGACTCATAGGCGGGTGATTGCTCAACGATGACTGGAGACGATCTTCGGTATTACAACTGGTTTATACCAATGGGTTATTTGCATCTCAAGTTAAATTAGTCACTGTTGATCAACAATGAGATGTGGCCATTGTTTGATGGATCATTGATGGTACGGATGTGCAATGAAACAATGATATACCCACTGTATTGGACCCAAACACCTTCCTGAAAATTGTTCTGAAGGGTGAGACACTGAACCACCACACAATTTCAGAACTATATCTTTATATTATATCTCTTATTTTTCCCTTATTTGAATTTTATAATCCTTACTTTTCAATACATATCTAAATAGTCTTGATGTTTTTGACTAATGGGATGCAGGGTTAGCACAAGGAAACTATTGTTATGGCGTGCGAGGTCTGCTGGAGGGGACCGGATCCGGATGACTTGAGCACAGCTGTGAAAATTCACGTATACCGTCTACCAAACTCAATTTGTTTGGTCTAGATGCATGACTTTCAGAATAAATTTAGATTGTATGTTTACTCATTGCCGTGATCTTTGTACATCTGTAACTACACCCTACAACCTTGGCCACTTGACGACCTGCAATTAGATGTTACAAAATATAGATGCAATATGTTAATTCTAAGGTGGCATCAAATTCCTAATAATTCATACCTGAAATAAAATTGTGATTTATTCACTATCTTACTATCATATCCGCGTCGAGCACAACCAAACGCCTCTATTTCCGGTGAGGCCAACTATCCAGAATCCTCCCGCCATCTTAAATCCATTAATGTTTTTCTGTTAAAGGCTTTGCTCTATGTAGATACTGAAATTAGCAACGCCAAACTTTTATTTTGGAAATATCACTTTTTTGTGAGAACTGGAAATATCACTTTAGAGTACTTTGGTCTGTAAGTGTGTTGCGCTGCTATATTTTAAAGACGCGATTTGTATTGGAAAAGATTACATTAAAGATGGTGTCGATCCTGACGACGGGCTGCCTTGCAGGGCAAGGGATGGGGGTACAAATCATGGGTCTGCGGCGCCACACTTTGTTGTTCCCTGTCGGTGGCCAGCGAGCTGTGGCGGTGCTTCTCTGTTGCATGGCGAGGGACTGGGGTGCAAGGCGTGCATCTGCAGTGCCACTCCTGGGGCATGCCTCTCCCGCGACATTGCCGGCATACACAACATACCTTACTACACGGGGATTTCCTCTCTGAACTAAATATTATGTCAGAACTGAATATTACGTCCGAAGACTGAAACATCCAGAAAGCTTATTGAGACTATTCATTGATGGTGTTTCTCTACTACACGAGGAAGGTAATTGTCGTTTATGTGCTTCTTTTCCTATTTCAATGCACCATTGTGTTATTTTGGTTGAAAAATTAAAGTTTCTACATATTTTCATGGTTTATGAAAAGTAGCTGAGATCCGTTGTTTTATTCCTACATATTGAGGAAATTCTGGTGAAGCTAAAGTTGGTGTTGTTTCTCTTTTTTCTGCGATTTAGTACTGTTGACATAGTTGCTAAAATTTATCATTTCAAAAGATCAGTGTAGTGGTGCAGGCTAACAAAATCGTATTGTCTACAAGCCTGAGGTACACAAACATAACAACTGATGAAAGAAGAACATATTTGTAACTTGTTGCCCGCTGACTATAAACAGAAGAACATTGAAACACTCGTTATTGCATTATATATTTTAGTTGCAATAGTATTTGATTTTGCATGAAGAAATATGTTGAGTCTTTCTTCGTTCAGTTTCATGTGCCAATTAGGCATGGACGACGACGGCCATGATCCCATCATCGCAAGCTCACGGGAGGGAGACACACGTCTCATCCAGTGTAATAGCATGCTCCAAAAAATCCCTAACCCTCCATGGAGCCATTGCCAGGGTGATGAGATCAACACCACCCACCAGCACCACCACCGAGTCGTAGACGGCGTGTCATGGTGCTCCCTAGCTCTTCCCGCCTCTTAAGAGACCACATGGCATTCTGACAGTTCTGGTGCAGTTTTTGGCCAAGGCTGGAAGCCAAGAACACTTAATTTTGATCATGGACGTGACATTGTGGTCGGCGTTGTGTGGTGCAGTTCAAAGTTTCCTTGCCTGGCGTATAACAATGCATGTTCAATGGGGTTAGTATGTGTGATAAGTGAGAATAATGTAATATGAAGCGAAACGTGGTGGACAGGGCTTCACATTGTTGTTTTTCAGTAGAATATGATGTTCGTCTCTTTTTCATATGGACTACAATATGGTCAATGGTAGCTTGCTGAATAGGTTAAGCTAGACCCAAGACATAATTTCACGGCGAGAATTTGACATGTTTAATTTTTTATGGAAAGAATATTTGCTGCTAATAATTAATGATACAAGTTCTGATTTGTTAGTGCAACATTATCTTCCATGTATATAGATTGAACAAAATATAAGCTGAAGTGGAATATCAAGCCTTAATTTATACTAAAGAATGATATAGGTTTTCTCTATGTGTAGAATAGGATTATTTTTCCTTGGAGAATCTACTAGCTGGAGTGGTCAATGTCGATATCCTTGTGAAAGTTCGCATGATCTTAGCATGAACCAACTCACAATGTTATCTCGAGCAGTGCTTTATTCACTTAAGTATCATTTTTAGGAAAATACTAGGTAAAAAGCCTATTGCAAAAAAAATTAGACGCGAAGTTTATAAGGGTTACATGTATGCAATCTACACGGGCCTATCTAATGTTAGAGTTTCATGCCTCTAATTATTTGTATTTATGTATTCTAGCTATGGATACCAGTAGCCTTAGTTCTTTTAAAGTACTGCATCTATAAACTTTACTATTTAGATATTGTATATGAAAATATCAAGTAATTATAAATGCCATTTATGATCACAGACAATCTTGTTGTATGATTGTTTTCATGGCCTTCAAAGGAGAGATATCCTAGAAGTTGAGTGCAGTTGGAGGGGCCTCAGTCCTTTTGAGCCAAGAAAAGTTGATGGGGCCTGTCCAAGCTATGAATAGTATATGGGAAAGTGTTGAAATATTTTATGTTTCCATGGTTTCTAAATGGTAGGAGGTATGTGTAGTAACCTGTACGGTTTCAAGTGCCTAATTTCATGTGTAAAAGTTTGCCAGGGAATTCTGGTTGTAGAATCTTGGAATAAGGAAACAAAATCCTACATGTGTCATATTGAAATAATGAGTGAAGTGCACTGTAGGTCCTTGAACTATTTCAGGGGTGTGATGTAGGTCCTCAAACTATGAAAATCGTCATCCAGGTTCTCGAAGTGCAGTAAGTGTGTTATTCAGGTCCAAAATCTCCCTGACCCCCTCTAACTGGCCAGCTGATGCCGTTAACCGTGAACACCAAACAGTAAACCGTGAATGGTAATAATAGTGTTCCAGTTCCAACATCATTTCTGTTCATAGTTTATTGTTCAGTGCTCATGGTTAACGGCGCCAGATGGCCCGTTAGAGGAGGAGATTTTGGACCTGAATGACACATTTACAGCACTTCGAGGACCCGGATGACGATTTTCGTAGTTCGAGGACCTACGTGACACCCCTGAAATAGTTGGAGGACCTACGTGACACCTCGGAAATAGTTCGAGGACCTACAATGCACTTCACTCTTAAATAATGGATAATAACAGACATGCTTTCATGAGATGATTAATCTTAAACATAAAAGGGCCTCCATGTGCCACCTATCATTTGTAATGCCCAATAAAGAGTTCTATGTTTTTGTATGACTTTATTTGTTTTGTTCATTATATCTGGTCGTATATGTTGCCGAATTACATTGCAAGTGAAGTGGATTTCAATATTTTCGTATGTGATTGGCTATCTTTTCTATACATGTGAAATTTGATATGTAATCAGTAACAACCAACCTGCAATGAGAAGGAAGGCATAGTGATGTAATCAGTAGCCCGATATTGAATACTAATAATAATATCAATAAAAGAATGTTCTCAATTTTTTAAGGCTCGTGGCAACGCACGGGCACTCTACTAGTTTAGGTAGTAACATAGCGCACCTCGAGAATTTTTTGCTTATGTGGCAAGTAGTTAATGAGAAGTAGTAACATAATATGTTACTGTAACATAGCGCTTTCCAAAACAACATGAGTCTACAAGCTATTAAATGAGGCCACATATAACACTAGTACTATATTACTTTGCACTATGAAGGTAGTAACTTAGACTAGTGTCATGCATATGACACTAGTCTAAGTTACTCCCCACTATGACCAGCCTAATGGCATCCCTATTAATTAGGGATTGATTGTTGATTTCTTTATCTATTTATTAGGTTATTAGGAGAGAGATTTCTGGTTAAGAGAGAGAATGACGGAGGGGAAGTTTTCATCTGCCGGTGGAGCGGTGGTCAGCCTATTATAAATGCTAATTGCACCTTGATAACTCATCAGATTAATCTAATTTGTTAGATTTCGTTGATTTAGATAATTAGACGGTGCTAATTAACCGATGTACACTTAACGGGATGCATGTAAAAAAGTTTTTATTTGGTTGTTTAATAGTAGTGGAGAGGAAATCTGAGTCTCTTGCTTACAATTCCTTGACGCAGCAATGACAGTTCGGCCATGTCGTCACTCATACCGGTGCCGGCGGGTCAACATCGCCAATGCCTATGCCTGCCTGACGAAGAGAACGGACATCGAGATCTAACGGCACGGCAAGGACTGACGATAGAAATGCTAATTGACCGCTGTGATGCTAGTCACCGGCAACGAGGTCAAGGGAGTCAGAGCGCGTGCAGTGATGGGGCTGAAATTTCCCAGAGATCTTTGGTGGGAGATCGAGCGAGCTAGGAGGAGGACAAGAACAGGCTCGGATCTCTTGCTAGAATCGAACGGGGAATCATCAGGCCGTCGCACAGCATGAACGAGAGCGAAAAGCCCTAGAATCGACCGGTAGGTGTCGCTCGCCGGATGTTGATGCGGTCGGTACATTTACGACGACGTTGTCTATATTGTGGGTGAAAAATAAATTGTACAGCGAGGCGCGGTTTGTGGATAATTTCGCCCGAATCCGTGGTGCACGGTCACGACCGGTCGTCGTCCAGTGTGCGCGCCGCGTCAGTGGTCTATATGCACATGTGGAGCTGGACCACAGGTTTGTGAGGTTTGATTTAGGTTGTGCGTGGCGGTAACATGCCAGTCTACCGAGCCCCGAATTAAATACCAACCGCTTTCTCGATTTTAATCGTGATGTTCGTGCCGTACGTCTAAAAATAACATCTGTCCGTCTCTTGTCTTTTTTTTCCGAGAATCATAGGGTATTTATTCCAGAGTGATAGAGTTACAATCTTCAGCAACTAGCTTGCTAATGCATGGGATGGGTGGCCCAACCAACAGGCTGTGCTATCTCCACATCTACCAAAATTTGCTAAACAATGTGCAACCCCATTTTGTTCTCGAAAAACCACCCTATCATTCAAAAACTTTTTGATCTCTGACACCAAGTGCCCATATGCCGACCTGTCCAACGAACCATCCCCGGGTATCTTAAGAGCCACCGCACAGTCAGACTGAATTACGATAGTGGCTTGAGAATGCTCTACCGCGAGCTTCAGCCCTTCCAACATGGCTTGCAGTTCTGCCTCAAGAGCTTCATTGCAGTGGAACAATTTGCGGTAGGATGCAAAGATAACAGCCCCGGTCATGTCTCAAAGAATCATACGAGAGCCCGCTGACCCGTCCATAGGGTCGAAAGAGCCATCTACTCACAACGCCACCTAATGCACCAGTGGAGGAAGCCATGGCTTACAAGGTGCATGTATCACAGATGGGGGCCTTTGTGTGGGGTCATGAACCAACGGCGCTTTCCCTTTAATAATCTTCTCAACACTAAGCGAGATTTGTTGGAAGGTATTATAGTAGCTCAACAAGAACGAGCAGGAGACCTTGAGAGGAGGATGGATTTACCATGAGTGAGCTCATTCTGCGGATACCATATACGCCATAGCACCATAATGATTCTGCTCCGGATTTGCTCGTTTGACTCAGCTAGGAGATGGAGCAGCCATTCCGAGCCTGTGCATGGGATATCTATTCTGGGAGGAAGTGGCCAGACTAGCCGCCTGGAGTCCTAGAGCATGCCAGCATTCTTTCACACGAGTAACGCATGGAACGAGGACTCCTCCTCCCTCTGACAGAGACTGCAGCAAGCGGATGTACCAATGTGTCGACGAAACTTCTCCGCATTTGTAGGAAGTGATCCCGAAATGCCCTGCCATGCAAAGTGCCTCATCTTGGGGGGGGGGCATCCGCAGACTAGACAAGCTTCCACAACGGTCGATCAACTGTTGGGGCTGAACTCGACGCACCCGGACTGAGATGATCTCTCATTGAAGTCATTGCAAAATGGTAGGCACTCTTGATAGTAAACTAACCCGATCTGTCCCAAGGCCAAGACACAAAATCCTCCTGTTGGCGCGGAGAAGTGTGAATCTTCTGTATTGCTTCTACATCAGACTGGCAGAAGAACTGTTGTAGCAAGTTTAACTTCCAGTTGCCGCGATCAACAAGGAAATCCTGAACTCTATTGAGGCGACAATTTCCCCTTGGCAAGATAGGGGTAAATGGGGGGCCCTAGGGATCCACGGATCCCTCCATGTTCTGATGCTAGCACCATTGCCTACTCGCCAGAGTAATCCTTTTTTCACCAATTCTAATCCATGCTCGATGCCCTTCCACACCGCCGAGGAGTTGGACGGAAAAACTGTATCTACCAAGTTCCGATTAGGTTAATACTTGGCTCGGAGTAGTCTGGCACATAACGATTCCGGATTGGTGAGCAACCTCCAGGCTTGTTTGGCCAACAAAGCCTGATTGTAAGCTCGCATATCCCTAAAACCAATACCTCCCTAAGATTTAGGGAGAGTCAAACGCTCCCATGCAACTCATGCCATCTTTTTCTTTCCATTTTCCACCCCACCAGTATTGTCTCCTCATCTTTGTCAAATCATCACATACCGACATGGGAAGCTTGAATATACTCATAACATAAACTGGGATGGCTTGGGCAACAACTTTCATAAGCACCTCCTTACTTGCAAAAGACGAGTATCGTTCACTCCAATCCACCAAGCACTTACTCAATCTAGACTGCAGGGACTCAAAACGTCCCTTATGCATACGCCCCTCTGGAACTGGGAGGCCCAAATATTTTGGTTCAAACTCTTGCTGTGTAACATTCAGAATGTGTTTCACTTCCTCTACAACTTGAATTGGACAACTGTCAACAAACAGGATGGAGCACTTCGATGGGTTAATAATTTGACTCATAGCTGAAGCATAAGTACTCAACACATCCTTGACAATCATCACTGAATCCGTAGTAGCACGGAAGAACAAAATGGAATCATCTGCAAACAATAAGTGTGATATAGCAGGAGCTCTCCTACAAATTTTGATAGCCTCAAGCCCTCTTTGTTGGACCGCCTCATGTAATAGAGAAGACAGGGAATCAACCACAAAGAGGAATAGGAAGGGTGATATAGGGTCACCTTGACGTAAACCACACGAAGGAGAGAACTGTTCCAGTAACCGGCCATTAAACTTGACTGAATACTTGACCGATCTGACACACTTCATGACTAGATCAAACCAACATGGGGCAAAGCCCCACTTCAAAAGAGCACGCTCTAAATAGTCCCATTCAACACGGTCATAAGCCTTCGAAAGATCCAGCTTATAAGCACAAAAATCATTACTTCCGGCAAAATTTTGGATATGATGTATACACTCAAAAGCAATTATCGAATTATCCAAGATTAAGCGCCTTGGGATGAACGCGCTTTGATTTTCCGAAATGAGATCCGTAAGGCACGGTCTGAGCCTATCCACCAGGTATTTAGAAACTATCTTGTATATCACATTGCACAGAGAAATAGGACGGAAATCCTTCAACATCGCCTGGTGTTGAATTTTGGGAATCAGTACAATACAAGTATCATTGACCCCTTCTGGCATATGGCCTGTGACGAAAAACAATCGGACAGCAGCTATAATTTCCTCCTTCAGACAACCCTAGTTCCTCTGATAAAACCGAGACGGGAACCCAATCGGACCCGGCGCCTTTAGGGGTCCGATTTGGAACAAGGCATCTGATATTTCAGCATCAGAGAAAGGCGCGAGAAGACGTTCATTCATTGATGTCTACTGCACAACCTTCTTGTAGACGTTGTTGGGCCTCCAAGTGCAGAGGTTTGTAGGACAGTAGCAAATTTCCCTCAAGTGGATGACCAAAGGTTTATCAATCCGTGGGAGGCGTAGGATGAAGATGGTCTCTCTCAAACAACCCTGCAACCAAATAACAAAGAGTCTCTTGTGTCCCCGACACACCCAATACAATGGTAAATTGTATAGGTGCACTAGTCCGGCGAAGAGATGGTGATACAAGTGCAATATGGATGGTAGATATAGGTTTTCGTAATCTGAAAATATAAAAACAGCAAGGTAACTAATGATAAAAGTAAGCGAAAACGGTATTGCAATGCGTTTGAAACAAGGCCTAGGGTCATACTTTCACTAGTGCAAGTTCTCTCAACAATAATAACATAATTGGATCATATAACTATCCCTCAGCATGCAACAAAGAGTCACTCCAAAGTCATTAATAGCGGAGAACAAACGAAGAGTATGGTAGGGTACGAAACCACCTCAAAGTTATCCTTTCTGATCGATCTATTCAAGAGTCTGTAGTAAAATAACACGAAGCTATTCTTTCCGTTCAATCTATCATAGAGTTCGTACTAGAATAACACCTTAAGACACAAATCAACCAAAATCCTAATGTCACCTAGATACTCCAATGTCACCTCAATTATCCGTGGGTATGATTATACGATATGCATCACACAATCTCATATTCATCTATTCAACCAACACAAAGAACTTCAAGGAGTGCCCCAAAGTTTCTACCGGAGAGTAAAGATGAAAACGTGTGCCAACCCCTATGCATAAATTCATGAGGTCACGGAACTCGCAAGTTGATCACCAGAACATACATCAAGTGGATCACATGATATCCCATTGTCACCATAGATAAGCACGTGCAAGACATACATCAAGTGTTCTCAAATCCTTAAAGACTCAATCCGATAAGATAACTTCAAAGGGAAAACTCAATCCATTACAAGAGAGTAGAGGGGGAGAAACATCATAAGATCCAACTATAATAGCAAAGCTCGCGATACATCAAGATCGTACCATCTCAAGAACACGATAAAGAGAGATCAAACACATAGCTACTGGTACATACCCTCAGACCCAAGGGAGAACTACTCCCTCCTCGTCATGGAGAGCATCGGGACGATAAAGATGGCCATCGGAGAGGGATTCCCCCCTCTGGCAGGGTGCCGGAATGGGTCTAGATTGGTTTTCGGTGGCTACGGAGGCTTCTAGCGGTGGAACTCCTGATCTATTCTGCTCCCCGATGTTTCTAGGGTATATGGATATATATAGGCGAAAGATGTCGGTCAGGGAAGCCACGAGGGGCCCATGAGGGTGGGGGCGCGCCCAGGGGTGCAGGCGTGCCTCCCTGCCTCGTGGCCACCTCGAAGCTCCCCTAACGTAAACTCCAAGTCTCCTGGATTGCTTCCGTTCCAAAAGTAACTCTCCCGAAGGTTTCATTCCGTTTGGACTCCGTTTGATATTCCTTTTCTTCGAAACACTGAAATAGGGAAAAAACAGAAACTGGCACTGAGCTCTGGGTTAATAGGTTAGTCCCAAAAATAATATAAAAGTGCATAATAAAGCCCATAA
>NW_024117955.1:0-11662 GCF_003073215.2 Triticum urartu | reverse complement strand
GCCACAAATACGATGTCAACTACATGATCATGCAAAGCAATATGACTATGATGAAGCGTGTCATAATAAACGGAACGGTGGAAAGTTGCATGGCAATATATCTCGGAATGGCTATGGAAATGCCATAATAGGTAGGTATGGTGGCTGTTTTGAGGAAGGTAAATGATGGGTTTATGGTACCGGCGAAAGTTGCATGGCATAAGAGAGGCTAGCAATGGTGGAAGGGTGAGAGTGCGTATAATCCATGGACTCAACATTACTCATAAAGAACTCACATACTTATTGCAAAATTCTACAAGTCATCAAAACCAAGCACTACGTGCATGCTCCTAGGGGGATAGATTGGTAGGAAAAGACCATCGCTGGTCCCTGACTGCCACTCATAAGGAAGGCAATCAAAGAACACCTCATGCTTCAAATTTGTCACACAACGGTTACCTTACGTGCAGGGACGGAGCCAGAAATTTGGTATAGGGGGGGCGAGTCCCTCACCTGAGCTCTTACATACTAGTGAGCTTCAACCCAGCCAAAAAACATTAAGACCGTGTAAAAGGACAAGACTGAAACCATGTTTTCATTGATGTAAACAATAGAAGAAGACTACCAAATTGTCCATCTTTGACAAGACAACTTCAAATTTTATTAAATTTATATAGCAAAATTTGGTACACTGGACTACAAATAATTGATTCCAATCTGATTTTCATGTCCATCAATCAACGATCATTCATGTTAGACAATTTTTTTAGATTTGATGTTGATGAGAGGAGTCGTACCATGGAGGCATAGAGGAAGTCATGCATCATTAGGTCCATGGTGGGATCAGGTTGATGATCATCTTCGGTAGGATTAGGGTAGTTCTCTTGGCTAGGTTGCAGATCGTTTGCATTTGCATCATGCTCACAGCTGACAGCTTGAACCAATTGGCATAAAAAATTATGAATTGATTCATCTCTCTTCATCTTCATGTCTACACAAACACAATTAGAGAATCGAAAATTTTCTTATTAGTTTTCCTTGTATGTAGTTCTACTATGACATTGTAAGACACAAACTCATCTAATCCTAAAAAGAACAAACCAACCTTTTCTCCTCGCTTGGTCGCTGTCGGCCGGCCGGAATGTGCCTGTAGATCTGCGCGACGGAGCTTGCCTACTAGGCGGAGGCGGCGACGGCGGCAAGTTTTTTCCGATCGCAGAAACTAGCAGATCGGAAACAAGTGATTAGAGAAAACTACCGTGTACGTGCGACGTGCGTGAGCCTGGGTCCTCTTTCACGGTGGGCTGTTTTTCTTTCCTTTTTCTTCTCCTATAATATTTGGGCCAATTTTCCTGCTACACTACGTGTGCATATACATGGGCTTTGACCTGCTAAACTACGTGATATATACATGGGCTTTCACTACGAGAGGCCATAGGGGGGGCGAGACAAACACAAATCGTGTGCGTACACACAAATATCTGCTAACACCTCATCGTGATTAAGGGGAAACGTGATCGTTGGGGGGGGGGGTCTAGCCCCCCTGTCCCCCCTTGGAATCGTCCCTGCTTACGTGCATGCTACGGGACTTGCAAACTTCAACACAAGTATTTCTCAATTTCACAATTACTCAACTAGCATGACTCTAGTATCACCATCTTTACATCTCAAAACAATTATCAAGTATCAAACTTCTCATAGTATTTAATGCACTCTATATGAAAGTTTTTATTATACCCATCTTGTATGCCCATCATATTAGGACTAGTTTTATAAACAAAGAAAATTACCATGCTGTTCCAAAAGACTCTCAAAATAATATAAGTGAAGCATGAGAGATCAATAATTTCTATAAAATAAAACCACCACCGTGCTCTAAAAAGATATAAGTGAAGCACTAGAGCAAAATTATCTAGCTTAAAAGATACAAGTGAAGCACATAGAGTATTCTAATAAATTCCGATTCATGTGTGTCTCTCCCAAAAGGTGTGTACAGCAAGGATGATTGTGGTAAACTAAAATGAAAAGACTCAAATCATACAAGACGCTCCAAGCAAAACACATATCATGGGCTCTTTCCACTCCTTTTTCCATAATCCATCAAATCTTTACTCAAAACTTGAAAACTTCACAACACAAAACTTAACAGAAAATCTCATGAGCTCCGTTAGTATAAGAAAACAAACCACCACTTTAATGTAATGTAATTAACTCATTATTTATTTATATTGGTGTTAAACCTACTGCATTCCAACTTCTCTATGGTTCATACCCCCGATACTAGCCATAAATTCGTAAAAATAAGCAAACAACACACGAAAAATAGAATCTATCAAAATAGAACAGTCTGTAGCAATCTGGAGGTTTCGAATACTTTTGTAACTCCAAAAATTCTGAAAAATTAGGACGACTTAAATAATTTGTATATTGATCGACTGCAGTTGGAATTGGTATTTTATCGCTCTATGTGAAAAAATGAAAATTATTTTCATGAGCGCATACTTTCTGTTTTCTTCAGCAAGATCAAACAACAATCACCCAAGAAGATCCTAAAGGCTTTACTTGGCACAAACACTAATTAAAACATAAAAAAATCATAACAGTAGATAAATTATTTATTACTAAACATGAACAAAAAGTAAAGAACAAAAATAAAATTCGGTTGCCTCCCAACAAGCGCTATCGTTTAACGCCCCTAGCTAGGCATAAAAATAAGAATAGATCTAGGTATTGTCATCTTTGGTATGCAATCCATAAGTGACTCTCATAATTGATTCATAAGGCAATTTAATTTTCTTTCTAGGAAAGTGTTCCATGCCTTTCCTTTTTCCCTAACGGAAATTGAAATCTAATGTTTCCTTCTTTCATGTCAATAATTGCACCAATCGTTCGAAGGAAAGGTCTACCAAGAATAATAGGACATGTAGGATTGCAATATATATCAAGAACGATAAAATCTACGGGCACATAATTCTTATTTGCAACAATAAGAACATCATTAATCGTTCCCATAGGTTTCTTAATGGTGGAATCCGCAAGGTGCAAATTTAAAGAACAATCATCAAATTCACGGAAACCTAACACATCACACAAAATTTTTGGAATCGTGGAAACACTAGCACCCAAATCACACAAAGCATAGCATTCATAATCTTTAATCTTAATTTTAATAGTAGGTTCCCACTCATCATAAAGTTTTCTAGGAATAGAAACTTCTAGTTCAAGATTTTCTTCATAGGATTGCATTAAAGCATCAATGATATGTCTAGTAAAAGCTTTATTTTGATCGTAAGCATGAGGAGAATTTAACATGGATTGCAACAAGGAAATACAATCTATCAAAGAGCAATTATCATAATTAAATTCCTTGAAATCCAAAATAGTGGGTTCATTGTTATGTAAAATTTTGACCTCTTCAATCCCACTTTTATTAATTTTAGCATCATGATCTAAAAACTCTGAATAATTGGGATGCCTTTTAACTAAAGTTGACTCATCTCCAGTCCCTTATTTATCAAGATTCATATTGGAAAACAAAGATTTAATAGGAGACACATCAATCACCTTTAGATCTTCATCATCATTATCATGAAAACTAGAAGAACATGCTTTTACAAAGCAATCTTTTTTAGCACGCATCCTAGCGGTTCTTTCGTTGCACTCATCATTGAAAATTCTCATGGCTTTGGGAGACTCATTGATGTCATGCTTAGGTGGAATAGATCTAAGTTTCAAAGAATCAACATAAAGAGAAATTTATCCACGTTCCTAGCCAATTCATCAATCTTAAGGAATTTTTCTTCAACCAAAGCATTGAAATTCTTTTGCGAACTCATGAATTCTTTAACACTAGTCTCAAAATCAGAGGGCATCTTATTGAAATTTCCATAATAGTTGTTGTAGGAATTACCATAATTTTTAGAGGAATTATTAGGAAACGGCCTAGAATTAAAGTTTCCTCTATATGCGTTGTTACCAAAATTGTTCCTTCCAACAAAACTCACATCCATAGATTCATTAATATTCTCAATCAAAGTGGACAAAGGCATATCATTAGGATCAGAAGAAATACTCTTATTAGCAAACAATTTCATAAGTTCATCCATCTTTCCACTCAAAACATTAATCTCTTCAATCGCATGAACTTTTTTTACTAGTGGATCTTTTAGTGTGCCATTGAGAATAATTAACCATAATATTATATAGGAGTTTAGTAGCTTCTCCTAAAGTGATTTCCATAAAAGTGCCTCCCACGGCCGAATCTAAAAGATTTCTAGAAGCAAAATTCAATCCGGCATAAAAAATTTGTATAATCATCCATAAATTCAAACCATGTGTAGGGCAATTACGTATCATTAATGTCATCCTCTCCCAAGCTTGTGCAACATGCTCATGATCAAGTTGCTTAAAATTCATAATATCGTTTCTAAGAGAGATGATCTTAGCGGGAGGAAAATACCTAGAGATAAAAGCATCTTTGCACTTATTCCATGAATCAATACTATTTTTAGGCAAAGAAGAGAACCAAGTTTTAGCATGATCTCTAAGAGAAAACGGAAATAGCTTCAATTTAACAATATCATTATCCACATCTTTCCTCTTTTGTATATCATACAAATCAACAAAGTTGTTTAGATGGGTAGCAGCATCTTCACTAGGAAGGCCAGAAAATTGATCTTTCCTGACAAGATTCAACAAAGCAACATTAATTTCACAAGATTCGACATCAGTAAGAGGAGAAATCAGAGTGCTAATAAAATCATTGTTGTTGGTATTGGAAAAGTCACATAATTTAGTATTATCTTGAGCCATCGTGACAAACAATCAATCCAACACACAATCACACAAGAAGCAAGCGAAAGAAGGCGAACAAAAAATGGGCGAATAAAACGGCAAAGGTGAAGTGGGGGAGAGGAAAACGAGAGGCGAATGGCAAATAATGTAATGTGAGGGAGAAGAGTTTATGATGGGTACTTGGTATGTCTTGACTTGAGTGTAGATCTCCCTGGCAACGGCGCCAGAAATCCTTCTTGCTATCTCTTGAGCATGTGTTGGTTTTCCCTTGAAGAGGAAAGGGTGATGCAGCAAAGTAGCGTAAGTATTTCCCTCAGTTTTTGATAACCAAGGTATCAATCCAGTAGGAGATAACACACAAGTCACCTAGTACATGCACAAACAATCAAGAACCTTGCAACCAACGCAATAAAGGGGTTGTCAATCCCTACACTGTCACTCGCAAAAGTGAGATCTGATAAAGATAATAAGATAAATATTTTTGGTATTTTTTTTGTATAGATTGGAAAATAAAGATTGCAAAATAGTAAACAAGATGCGATGTAAATAAAAAGAGATGCAATATAATAAGAAAGAGACCCAGGGGCCATAGGTTTCACTAGTGGCTTCTCTCATGATAGCATGTATTACGGTGGGTGAACAAATTACTGCCGAGCAATTGATAGAAGAGTGCATAGTTATAAGAATATCTAGGCAATGATTATGAATATAGGCATCACGTCCGTGTTAAGTAGACCGAAACGATTCTGCATCCACTACTATTACTCCACACATCGACCTCTATCTAGAATGCATCTATAGTATTAAGTTCATAAGAACAGTGTAATGCTTTAAGCAAGATGACATGATGTAGAAGGATAAACTCAAGCAATATGATATAAACCCCATCTTTTTATCCTCGATGGCAACAATACAATACGTGCCTTGCTGCCCCTACTGTCACTGGGAAAGGACACCGCAAGATTGAACCCAAAGCTAAGCACTTCTCCCATTGCAAGAAAGATCAATCTAGTAGGCCAAACTAAACCGATAATTCGAAGAGACCTGCAAAGATATCAAATCATGCATATAAGAATTCAGAGAAGAACCAAATATTATTCATAGATAAACTTGATCATAAATCCACAATTCATCGGATCTCGGCAAACACACCGCAAAAAGTATTACATCGAATAGATCTCCAAGAACATCGAAGAGAACTTTGTATTGAGAACCAAAGAGAGAGAAGCGGCCATCTAGCTAATAACTATGGACCTGAAGGTCTGTGGTAAACTACTCACACATCATCGAAGAGGCTATAGTGTTGATGTAGAAGCCCTCTGTGATCGAATCTCCCTCCGACAGATCGTTGGAAAAGGCCCCAGATGGAATCTCACGGATACAGAAGGTTGCGACGGTGGAAAAGTGGTTTCGTGGCTCCCTCTGATGCTTTTAGGGTATAAGAGTATATATAGATGAAAGAAGTACATCGGTGGAGCTCAGTGGGGTCCACGAGGGTGGGGGCGCGCCCTCCTATCTCGTGGACGCCTCACGGAGTTCCGGACTTCCACTCCAAGTCTCCTGGTTTGCGTTTGTTCCAAGAAAGATCCTTGCGAAGGTTTCGTTCCGTTTGGATTCCGTTTGATGTTCCTTTTCTACGAAACACTGAAATAGGCAAAAAAAACAGAAACTACCACTAGGCCTCCGGTTAATAGGTTAGTCCCAAAAATAATATAAAAGAGTATATTAAAGCCCATTAAACATCCAAAACAGATAATATAATAGCATGGAACAATAAAAAATTATAGATACGCTGGAGACGTATCAGGCAGTAGGAGCAGTAGTGGCACAAGATCAAACAGTACGGGTAGAGGCACCGGAAGCAGTCAGTTAGTGGGCGAGCGGCGACAGTACAACCTGGAGAGGGGCACTGGTGGTTCGGGGAGCGATGCATCAAATTGGAGAAAGGATCAAACATCATCTAAAAACATTGATAATGGTGGGGTAGGAGAGGAGATGGATGTCAATAGTCCAATCAAAGGCAAATAGGTCAGGGAGAAGATAGAAGCAGGGAAGAATCACACAGTGAAACAGCTTACTTTTGGACCTGACAGTGCTGATAAAGGAGCGAAGGAAATGGTTGGCTATGAGCTTGGAAAGGATTCAGTGGATGCAAGGAGTGGTAGTCAGTTGGTAGAGGAGAGTAAGGAAGGGGCGTTGGAGAACAGAATGCAGGAGCGATGGGAAGGGGCTGAAGGGAAGGAAGGTAAAGGCAATAGGGGCAAAACATTCAGGTGTAAGGTATGCATAGGAGGAGACGATAAACAAGAGAAATTGGGTGTTGAGTTGGGTAAACAAGGTGGGGAGGAGATGGACATAGATGTTGCTGCTAACGCAAAGAGGGGCAAGCGGGGGAGAGGATGGCAGAGGCAGAAGATCAGAAGGATGAAGAGAACAACACGACTATATCGGCCGGGCTGTTAGGGCAGCCCTATCGGAACCAATGAAAATTGTAAGTTGGAACTGGTGGGGGCTCGGGAATGGCCCGACAGTTCGTTCTCTTCTCGATCTGGGAAGAGTGGAGGAACCTGATATTCTGTTTTTGTGTGAAACTAGGATGGAGGAGAAGCAGTTGGACCGGTTTAGGTGGCTGTTAGGGCTCACCCACATGTGCTCATGGAAGGGAGAGGGGAGGAGTCGAGGTGTGGCATAGTTCTGGAGGAAGGAAGTGGATGTGACTCTGAGATCGTCTGGGAGGAGGCATATAGATGTTGATGTAAGGAGGGATGATGGTTTGGTGTGGAGGCTCACGGGTGTGTACGGAGAATCGGAAATGGATAGGAAAAAGGAGACCTGCAGAATGATGCGCATTCTGAAACAACAACATCAGGGTGGAAGGCCTTGGCTATGTCTCGGCGACTTTAATGAGATTTTGACGACCATGGAGAAAGCAGGAGGGGCAGCCCGGCCCCAACATTACCTGGATGGCTTCCGGGAGGCCTTGCAGACCTGCGAGCTTGGTGACATTGGATTTGAGGGGGACATTTTCACGTGGAGGAATCATAGCAAGGAGCTGCGCACATATATTTGTGAGAGATTGGACAGGGCCACATTGAATGCAGAATGGTGCAAGCAGTTCCTGGAGTACACGGTGATTAATGGCCTGCCCAGACACTCTGACCATCAGCCTATTATTTTGAATACAGAAGCTCTTGATAGGGAGTGGTAGAAAGGGGATGGGAGTTTTTGGTTTGAGGCTCACTGGTTATAAGAGGAAGGGTGTGAAGGTATAGTACGTGGAGCCTGGGAGAAGAGCTGGGAGACGGGGGGTGGAAAGGTGGCCAAAGCACTACAAAAAGTGGCGGGAGATATGAGCATATGGAGCAGGGAGGTAGTAGGGGAGTTTGGGGAAGACTAAAAAGGGCAAAAAAAGAGCTGGAAGCGTGCGTGAGGGAGATAGTGTCGGAGCATAAAATCAAAGAAGAGGCTCGGCTGCGGTGTCTGATTGAGGAGCTTGAGGAGAAGAAGCATGCGCAAGTGAAGCAACGGGCCCATATGTGGTGGCTTAGGGATGACAATAGGAACATTAAATATCTGGAGTCGGAAGCCTCGGCTAGGAAGAAAACTAACCGAATAAAGGAGTTGTGGAAGGAGGATGGAACGGTGGTAGAGGAAGGTGAGGAGTTAACTAACTATGTGTGTTCGTTTTTTCCGGACCTTTTCTTAGCATCCTCTAATCCTCATCGATTGCCGGAACTCCTTGAAAAGGTGCAGGCGCGGGTAACTGAGGCCATGAACAACATCTTGCTTGCTGAATTCACTCGTGAGGAAGTAAAGGCGGCCCTTGACCATATCGGCGATCTAAAGGCCCCGGGACCGGATGGCATGCCGGTGATTATGTTTAAAAGGCATTGGCATTTCATGGGGGACCAAGTAATGGATGAGGTGCTGCGAGTGCTAAATGGAGGAGACATGCCTGAAGGATGGAACGACACGCATGTGATCCTAATTCCCGAGGTAAAGAATCCATAGAGGATAAAGGATCTACGGCCGATCAACCTATGCAATGTTCTGTATAAGTTAGTCTCCGAAGTGATAGCCAACAGACTGAAGATGATTCTCCCATCGCTGATTTCTGACAACCAGAGTGCGTTTGTTCCGAGAAGATTAATAACGGATAATGTACTTATCGCTTATGAGCTTTATCGCTATGTCATGAACAAGAAGAGTTGGAAGGATGGGTACATGGCGGTGAAGGCTGACATGAGCAAGGCATATGATCGAGTGGAGTGGTGCTTCCTTGAGGCGATGATGTGCAAGATGGGCTTCAGGAGAGAGTGGGTGGACTTAATCATGAAATGCGTCAGAACGGTTTGATACCAGATCAAAGTTAATGGGGGTCTTACACACCAGTTCTGCCCATCTAGAGGATTGCGCCAGGGGGATCCGGCCTCCCCTTATCTTTTTGTGATATGTGTCAAGGGGCTGTCAGCCTTACTCCATCATGCAAAACAGCAAGGGAAGGTAAGTGGGATCAAGGTGTGCCCGAGAGCACCATGCGTATCACACTTGTTCTTTGCAGACGACTCGATGTTGTTGATAAAGGCGAAGCAACAAGAGGCCGAGGCACTACATGAGATACTATAGCTGTACAAAGAACGTCCGGGTCAATGCATCAATGTAGAGAAGTCAGCCCTCATGTTCAGTCCCAATACAGAGGATGGATTTAAAGAGAGCATCAAGAATACACTCAATATAATGAGTGAAAATTGGAATGAGAAGTACCTTGGCCTCCCTGTACACGTCGCGCGTTCTAGAAGGGAGACATTTGCATACATAAAGAAGAATATGTGTGGGCGGGTCTATGGCTGGCACGAGAGGCTACTGGCAAAGGAGAGCAAGGAAGTGCTTGTTAAAGGTGTAGTGCAGGCAATTCCTACTTACGCAATGTCCTGCTTCGATCTGACTAAAACCTTTTGCGCGGAACTGAACACATTACTGGGCAACTTCTGGTGGAGTCAACAAGACAAACAGAATCTGATGCACTGTCTAAGCTGGGACAAACTTATTCAACCCAAAACAATGGGAGGTCTAGACTTCCGGGACATGCATAGTTTCAATATTGCTATGCTACCGAGGCAGGGTTGGAGATTGATCCAAAACCCTGAGAGTTTGTGTGCTAGAGTTCTCAAGGCCCGGTATTTCCCGCATAGCAGTGCAATTGAGGCGGTAGCTCATGATGGCATCTCATATTCTTGGCGCAGCATCCTACATGGGCTGGATCTTGTGAAACAAGGATACATATGGCGGATTGGTGATGGGGCTATAGTGGATATTTGGAGCGACCCGTGGCTTCCAAGGACCTGGTCGAGACGTGTCATTGCGCCGAGAGGGGCGAGCCTGCTGACTAGGGTCGAGGAACTTATAAGCCCGATTACCAGACAGTGGGACGAAGAACTAGTGCGAGACACTTTTTATGAAGAAGATGCCCGGTATATCTTACAAATCCCCTTGAGAGACGGTGTGGATGATTTCATCGCCTGGCACTTTGATAGCAAGGGGAACCACTCGGTCAAAAGCGCTTATAAGTTGCACGTCGAGCTAGGCAAACATGAGCAGAATGGGGCACCAGGGACGAGCTCAGCTGGCAGAGGGCGACTGGATGCAACCGGAGATCAGTCCTGGAAAAGGATCTGGAAAATGTCGTGCCCACGGAAGCTTCAAATGTTTGTCTGGCGGCCGTGCCATGAATCGTTGGTTGTATGTGTAAATTTGATGAGGAGGGGCCTTAAGTTAGATCAGTCGAAGTGCTTCTTCTGCAGTAGAGCTGAGGAAGATGGAGTGCATCTGTTCATAAAATGCAAGCACGTCAAGCAAGCCTGGAGGGAGCTGGGCATGGAGGAGGAGAGAAGCAAGCTAGAGGAATTCACAAGTGTGCGCGCCATGCTGGATGCCCTGTGGGGCTTTTCTGAAAACAGACGGGTAATTGTCATCACTTTGTGGTGGCATTGGTGGAACATTAGAAACAAGACCAGAGAGGGGGAGCTAGCTCCAGGGGTCTTTGAAACTATAAAAAGGATGAGATGCAGCGCCTTGGAGTATGAGGAAAGATTTGTGCCTAAGAAGAAGGATAGACAGGCGGGGAAATGGCAGCCACCTAGTGCAGACGAGCTCAAAGTTAACCTCGACGAAGCTTTTATACCCGGCAATAATTTCTGCGGGTGGGGCGCTGTGATCCAGGACTCTACAGGGCACATCATTGCGGCTAGAGCAAGTCGACAAGAGCAAAATGAGGATGCCTTTGGAGCGGAAATCCAGGCAACGGCTGGAGCCGTCGCTCTTGCGGCTGACATTGGCGCTGCCCGGGTTATATTCGAGACCGACTCCCAGCTGCTGGCCGAGGCGCTTGACGTACGCAAAAATGACTCGTCGCCTTACACTGTCGCCCTTGAAGACATTAAGCTCCAGCTCAAGCTTTGGTTTGCGAGACATAGGGTTCGCGCATGTAGACGGAGTGAGAATACCGCAGCACATGAATTGGGCCAGATTGGTCGTATGTGTATGCCTGGTATATGCATGGAGTGGGAAAATGATGTACCGCCCTCAGTGGCTGCTTGTGCATTGGGTGATTTGCCTACGCACCGCTAATTTATAAGAGCTTTTTTATGGTATCCTATACTGCTATAGATGAAAGTGAGCAGTATACAATTATCCACGCCGTTGATTTCCCGAGGGCAGTCTCGTCAGATTTCCGTTTTCTAGAATAACGCTAACCCATCAGCAATTGGTATGTTCGTCCTGGTTGTGCTGTCGCCCTGTTCCCCGCCGCCCACTTGACGACTAGTCGGCTCCGCCGTCGTCGAACTCGCCACTACGTCCTGGCTTCCCAGCTCGCCCTCGCCACTGGCTT
>NW_024117953.1:7500-9595 GCF_003073215.2 Triticum urartu | reverse complement strand
GCGCTCACAACCCGCCGTTGCATCAATGATCTGATCAATACGCGGGAGAGTGAAAGGATCTGCCGGGCAAGCTTTATTCAAATCAGTGTAGTCTACACACATATGCCAAGTGCCATTTTTCTTAAGAACAAGCACCGGATTAGCCAACCATTCGGGATGAAACACTTCGACAATAAACCCAGCCGCCAGTAGCCGGGCTATCTCTTCGCCAATGGCCTTGCGTCTTTCTTCATTAAAGCGACGAAGGTACTGCTTGACCGGCTTAAACTTAGGATCAATATTTAGGGTGTGCTCAGCGAGTTCCCTCGGTACACCTGGCATGTCAGAAGGTTTCCATGCGAAGATGTCCCGGTTCTCACGGATGAACTCGATGAGCGTGCTTTCCTATTTTGGATCCAGATTTGTACTGATACTAAACTGCTTGGATGAATCACCAGGGACGAAGTCAACGAGTTTAGTCTCATTAGTCGGTTTGAACATGAGGGTCGGGTCATGCTCCGTCGTAGGCTTCTTCGGGGGGGTCATGTCCGCCGGATCAACATTGTCTTTATAGAATTTCAGCTCCTCTGTTGCACAAACCGATTCAGCATCGGCCGCTTCACCTTCCTCGCAATCCAAGGCAATCTTTCGACTCCCATGTACTGTGATTGTCCCCTTATGACCTGGCATCTTGAGCTATAGATAGACATAATAGGGCCTCGCCATGAATTTCGCGTAAGCCGGCCGTCCAAATAGCGCGTGATATGGACTCTGGATTTTCACCACTTCAAAGGTCAAAGTCTCAGACCTGGAATCAAACTCATCTCCAAACACAACTTCCAAAGCAATCTTTCCCACAGGGTAGGCCGACTTACCTGGTACCACACCATGAAAGATAGTGTTTGACAGTTTAAGATTCTTATCCGTCAAACCCATGTGACGGAAAGTCTCATAGTACAGGATGTTGATACTGCTCCCTCCATCCATCAGAACCTTGGTAAACTTATAGCCTCCCACCTGAGGCGCTACCACCAAGGCTAGTTGGCCCGGATTGTCAACCCGGGGCGGGTGATCCTCCCTGCTCCACATAATAGGCTACTCCGACCATCGTAGATAATGTGGTACAGCCGGTTCAACAGTATTGACTGCCCTCTTGTGAAGTTTCTGATCCCGCTTGCACAAGCTGGTAGTGAACACATGATACTGTCCGCTGTTCAACTGCTTGGGGTGACTGTGGTAACCTGAGTGTTGCTGATTCCCTTGGTTATTCTGCTGGTTATTACCATGGTTGTTCTGATGGCCCTGATTGTTCTGAAATCCAGAGCTTGAACCGCCGCCCCCATGGAAACCTGGGCCTGAACCGTCGGGTGGATCCTAATCATACCGGTATAAATCAGAATTTTTGAACTCCCTCATTATGTGACAATCTTTCCAAAGATGTGTGGCAGGGGCCTCCTTGGTTCCATGCTTCGGGCAGGGCTGGTTTAACAAACGCTCCAGATTCATGCCGTGCTGGGGTGGTTTACCTTTGCGACGCTGCATATTTGTGTTAGCCACCAAATCGGAATTATCCGCTTTACGCTTACTGTTATTCCCATGGCCCCCTTGGTTGTGGTGCTGCCTTTTTGCACCGCCGTTCTTCTTTCCCTTCTCTGGTTTGTCCTCCTCTGAATCCGGATCCTTGGTATTATCTGAATTGGCATACTTAACTAAAGCGGCCATGAGTGTTGACATGTCGTTGTAATGATGCTTGAGCCTTCCCAACTTCTGTTTCAACGGCTTAAAACGGCAATTGCCCTCCAACGTTAATACCGCGGTATCTGCATTAATACGATCTGACAAATGCAAAATCATCGAGACTCGTTTAACCCAATGGGTCATGGACTCCCCTTCCTCTTGGACACAAGCGACCAGATCCACAATTGACATCGGCTGCTTGCACGTATCCTTGAAGTTCTGGATAAACCGGCGCTTTAATTCGGCCCATGAGTCGATAGAGTTGGTTGGCAAGATCTTCAACCAAGTGCGAGCTGTTCCTTCCAGCATCATGGTGAAATATTTAGCACAAACCGCCTCATCCACATCTAACATCTCCATTGCCATCTCATAGCTCTCC
>NW_024117953.1:0-2500 GCF_003073215.2 Triticum urartu | reverse complement strand
GGTATATGTATGACTTCCTTTTGGATATCTTGTTCCTTCGTGTTGTAGCTATTTCGGGTGTACATCCTTCTTTGTAGATATATATATCATCATGATTTCGTCTACCTAGAATCTTATACACTTGAGAGAGTTGCATATCTAGATGGTATCCTTTCTTTCACGTCCACCTTGTCTTTCTTATGTTATTTCTTTGGTGGCTCCGTGAAAGCTTTTGCCTTGAGTGCGTGTCTTCTATCGTTGCATCTTGATGCGCTCTTGTGTGGTGAAGATTATTTTCCTCATGCTTATCTTTACGAGGTGTTTGCCATCTTAATAGGCATCCCTCGTCTTGATGCGCCTTTCATCTTCTATCTTCACTGCGGGTTGTCACAAGCATAGGTTCTCTATATGCTTATTAGTAAGCTTGTGAACCCATTTGCTAGTTGTGTGTGGGAATGATGGGCCTTGCACCGTGTGCCTCATTCTTTGAAGACTTTATTGATGCTTAATGCTCTTCTGTACATTAGTCTTCTCAAGTGCATTGCCTTGACTCACACACATCTTTTTGGTTGAGCCCACTCTTAAGTTGCCTCTCTTACTTGTTGCTCAACCATGTGTTTGTTGCAAGTACTAGGCTTAGTTTCCTATATGCTCACTTGCACTTGTTGTAAGTTTATATTGATTTTGGGGGAGCTATGATCCTATTTTGTGCACTTTGTATCCAAATACAAAAATTCTTGATGTGCACAAATCATGGGGAGCTTCTCTAGTTTTTTTAGAACACTGCTCCGCTCTTATCATAATATCCTTTATTCATGTGGCTCGTAGGATCATTGGCCTAGTTGGTTCAATTAGTATCTTTTGATAGCTTGCTTCAATTGGTATATTTTGATTGCTTGATTTCTTGTTTCTCTCTTTGTTTATGTCTTTGTGGCATATCTTCCTTTTGCAATCTTTGGGCCTCAATAGTTTGTCTTCCTCCAATTATTTACTGTTGGATATGTGTATTGCATTCCACTCTCTTGTTGAGAAATACACAATTTATGGAGGACCACATTTTATATTGGCCTTCTAAGATTTTAGCCCATTTTGGCAATCGATGCCAATGGGGGAGAAGTTTCAGAGAGTTTTGTGGAGAAGTTTAGAGAGTTGTCTCTTCTGGCTTTGGATTGTTCCTAAGCATACGCATCTCCTACGCATGCATTATTGGTTTTTGCATTGCATGGTGATGCATAATTCCTTATATAAACTCTCTTGAAAGTGATTGTCATCAATTACCAAAATGGGGGAGATTGAAAGGACATGCGGTGCCCCCATGTGTGGTTTTGGTAATTGATGACATTCTCTATGGACTAATGGTTGCATTGAGTTATATTTGAAGGATTTTTCCATAGGCATTTCTTGAAGTCCATGTGTTGGTTTCAAGCAGTTTATGGGTTGACCAAGGTGCTATTAAGGAATTATCCAAAGATTGGTCATGTGAGTGTTGAGCTTATTGCAAGCATGTCTTGAAGAAGAATATTGTGTGATCATTCATGTTTACCTTCAAGACATCATCCAAACAAAGAGAGTTGGAAAGATTCAAGGTTGATCAAGACTAAGTCAAGAGTGAATCAAGTTGATCAACTCACAAAGAGTAGAAGATGTACCGAGAGCGATCAAGTGATCCCATGGTATGATAAGCATTGTCCATTGCACTTTATGTACTAACCCATGGTCTACGTGAGAGTCTATGTGGGGTTAGGTACATGTCCATGGGCTTGCGTCAAGAGGATGATATCATACAACCCATGGGAAGGATGACACCAAGTGGTGATCGTCATCAAGATTGTCGTGTGCAAGTTCAAGTGGAGAATCACGAAGAGATCAAGTGCTTGAAGCTTGCCATCCATTGTGGTGTCAATGGACTTGTGAAGATGTGCCGAAGAGTGGCTCACCCATAGTGGAGTATGGGGGAGCAATCATCTAGTCTTCATCGAGCCAACGCAATCAAGAAAGGTGGTCCAACTTGAGGGAGTCAAGATCGTCTTCATCTAGCTCAAGTGGACCATGTGCAAGGCAAAGGTTTGCCCTTGATAGGTTTTCTATTTTACCGGTCTCATGGTGGTAGTTGGGAGACCGGGTTATAGGATCGATAGCCGTACTATCAAGGGGGGCTCTCAAGTGAGTAGCTTGATCGTATCGTTCGTCGAGAGCTCAAACCATTGCATCCTTGCATCATGTTTCTTGGTTCTTGTTTGGTTCTCTTTGTGAGTCTTAGAGCTTATGGTCATCTTGATGACAAGCTTGAGTTCATCGAAAACGGAGTTTGCATGCATCTTCTATGATGTTTTCGGTGTTGGAGATTTTACCGGTCTTATCCAAGGAAGGGTTCTCACCATTTTATTTTGGGCCTTTTCTCATTTGCTTCTTATTTGTATTTCTTTGAATATTGTGTTAGCCTTTGTCGCTAGCTTTCCAACAAACTTGGTTTCATCGAATTCGGAGTTCGTTTGCAAAAGTTGTGGCATTTTCGGTGTTG
>NW_024117952.1:0-9306 GCF_003073215.2 Triticum urartu | reverse complement strand
CCCCTACCCGAGATCCGCCGGTTTTGACACCGACATTGGTGCTTTCATTGAGAGTTCCTCCGTGTCGTCGCCGTTAGGCTTGATGGCTCCTAGTATCGTCGATAGCGATGCGGTCCAGGGTGAGACTTTTCTCCCCGGACAGATCTTCGTATTCGGCGGCTTTGCACTGCGGGCTAATTCGCTTGGCCATCTGGAGCAGATTGAAAGCTACGCCCCTGGCCGTCAGGTCAGATTTGGAAGTTTGAACTACACGGCCGACATCCGCGGAGACTTGATCTTTGACGGATTCGAGACGCAGCCGGACGCGCCGCACTGTCACGATGGGTATGACCTAGCTCTGCCGCCGAACAGTACCCCAGAGGCCGCGCCCTCACCAGCTCCGACCCTTAGCTCGGAGCCAACTGCGCCAATCGAGGACGGGTGGTTAGACACCGCCTCAGGGCCTGCAGTCTCAACGGCGATCGAGCCGAACACCAGCCTAACCCACTACACCACAACACCCAATTCCCTACTGACGTTGGTCGGGAAAGGTCATCATAAACCAACATACAGTTGGTTGGCAATGTTTCTATCGGCCTATAGGTCGGTAATGCTTGTATAGGCAACTGACTGTCGGTCGGGAATAGTCAGACATTTACTGGTTGTTTGGATAGCGATGATTAGCCATGAGTTTATAGAAAATAGGTTTTTAGCCGATTTTATGTAAAATCAGTTTTACTAGTTTGTTTTTGACTAATCAGTTTATGAGCAATCACGTTTGGAGTAAGAGAAGTTAACGCTGGCTTCTCTTGTTTCTTGTTTTGGATATGTATCTCTCCGGTGAGATCCCGTGAGATGAGGAAGGAGCAGGCTGCCAGAAAAGAACGGGATGGCCTGAGTCCATTAGGATCCAGTATTTACAAAACGGGTTTATAGAAAAACTACTAATTCTCGTTTTTTCATAAACTTGAAATTCTGGGTTCCTGAGAGCCACGTTTTTTATATCCATGGATTAGTTGGAACAGCCAAACAAGATTTTATTCGGTTAGACGGCTTTTCTAATTTGTAGAGATTGCATTTTGTATATTCTATCCATCCAAACAACCCCTTAGTGTCCCATTTTCAGACGGTAATACGCTTACACCCAGCCAACCATCGGTCGGGAAACATTACCGACCGACAGATCGTTGGGCCAGCAAAATAGCCCGCGCCAATCGTTTGGGCCAGCGAAATTTAGCTCACGCGCGGGGTTAAAAAAGGCTTCGCGCTAACCAGGCCCAAAAATCCTCCAACCAGCCTTTCTTCCTTACCCCTACCAGCCACCACACATTAACCCTATCCCCACCCACGCGTTCTTTCCGGCGACGGCGCCGCCGTTCTCTTGTTCTCTTCTCCGCCCACCGCCGCCCGCTCCGCGGCCGCTCCATCTCCTGCTCCCCTGCCACACCTTATCCCCTCCTCCTCCCACTCTCTCTGCCTTTATGTTCTCCCGTGCTCCTAGTGCCTCCTTCGGGCTCCCGCAGCCAGATGCGGCCGCCTAGGGTTCGCTGCGGCCGGAGATGGCTACCATGGAGGTCGCCCCCTTCAGATCTAGCGGCCCAGTCCTCTACCAGGTGCCGTAGTCAAGGAGGACAGAGCGCCATCACCAGGCTGGTGCTGGGTGCGCTCTGGCCCTCCTTCCGACCGGTGTGTACCTTGCTCTTGGGGTAGCACCGAGCGACGGCGGCGACTACAAGATGCAGCAGAAGCGACGCATGGCCAAGAATCTAGGCCTCCGAACATTGGCGGTTGTTGTTGTGGCAGAAGAGTCGGTACAGAGTTCGCGCCTCCGCCCTGTTCAGCCTTGCCTCCATCAACTTTGGAACTCCCGGTAAGCATATTCATAATCATGTCTTCATCGTGATTGTGTAAAAAGCTGGATATGGATGAAGACGAAGTCCAAGGGCAGATTTCGTATATCTGCTAGCTTTACATCTGTTTTCTGTAGTTTATTTTTGCCACGTGAAGCAGGATGAGTTTAGATTTGTTCATGAAATTGGATGGAATAGAGATAGGACTGCAATGCCCAGATGTATTTTCAAGTGGATACCTATTGCCTAAACTACAATAACACTAAGAGAAGGTCACTGAATCCCATTTTATTTTAAATTAAGCGGTCGAGCGGCGGGAATCGAACCCGTAGTGCTAGCAGTTTTTGTTTTGTTTTGCAGCACTTGCTTTAATTGAAGGTTTGCATCATAAATAGGACAAGAGAGGTCCATGATCACGTTGCGATGTCTGAAGCCTAAAGCTAACACTAAACGAACCGGTTCAAGTTCTAGCATGAATAAGTATAATTTTTGCACGATTATGTTTTAGTAGACCTAATAGTGTAATTTGTTTCAACTATTTAGTCTTCAGGCTGTACATTAGGCCAACAGGCCAATACTGCTTTTTATAGTTAGGGTTGTAGTTATTATATGGAAAACACATACTGGTTGGGTGCTACAGTTTGTCCATTTCAGGTCAACAATTTCTAAGCTTCCATATTTTACGTGACTCCATTTTTATGCAGGTGATGAGCTGGAGCTCCCAAATAGACACCGTGCTTCATAATCAGCTCCAAATTCTCAATCCTGTAGCACTAACATTATTTGGTAAAACAATGGAAATATGTTTCACAAAAATAGTGGTACATGATAAAAACCGTATCCATATGATGATACAAAAAGCGGCACCTAAATCAAGTGCATACCATTCTTAATCCTGTCTCTAGGTACTTTAATTTCCAAAAAAGTCTGGCCCTCAACAACCTTATTATCTCAGTGATTCCTGATCTTCCATCAAAGAATATCAATTCATTGCAAATACAGCACCATTATTATCGATTTATTTTCATTGCTATCAAGTACTACCTCTGTACCAAAATATAAGACGTTTTTGTAGGCTAAACTAGCCTACAAAAATGTATTATATTTTGATATGGAGGTAATAACTTTTTGACCGTAATCCAAATCGAAACCATCAAAATCATTTGATTTACAGGGTTCTTCCTCCTGGCAGCGGCGCAATTTGTTGGCTTGCTCATCAGCTGTGATACCCCATGTCCCCTGTCTGCACCTGCTGGTGAGTTCTTCCCGAATGCTTCTGTATATTCCTTTGGCTGTAACTTATTGCATGAGAAAACAGGTTCCATGCTTTTTCTTTTCCATTTGAACCATGTGAAGACCCATTTCCAGTAATTCCATTAATTCCCTGCATCCTCTGGTTCTGCTATTATTCTATTAGGCTTTTACTGTTGATTCAGACATGCTAGTTATTTAGCATTTTTGTGAGACATTCGTAGCTATTCTGAGGGTGCTCCTTCAGTAAATATATTCTTACCTCTGCCATGTCAGGGGCACATAGACACGAAAGGATATGTTTCAGATATGAAGGTATGCAAATATATACAGCATCATCAAGCAATGACGGAAGCCAGATCTCAAAATCAACAGAAAGAAATGTAGAACTTAATTAGTTCCTGGAGCATATACCTAGATGATCATAGATCATGCAGGTTCATAACATGGAAATGCTCTTAGAAAGGTGGTTTACATGGATGTTGTCCTCTGTTTGTCTAACCAAAAGTATGGCGAGTGTTACCACAATGTACTCCCCCCGTTTCTAAATATAAGACCTTTTAGAGGTTTCAATACAGACTACGTACGGATGTATATAGACGCATTTTAGAGTGTAGATTCACTCATTTTGCTTCAAATGTAGTATGTATTGGAATATGTAAAAAATCTTATATTATTTAGGAACAAAGGGAGTAGTAGTTACACTGTCGTTCACTTATAGTAGGATAGTCAAGTGATTATTTTTCGCTTCTGCTTCACATGGTTGTTGGTTGGAAAAAAGGTTTATATCTTTTGTGCTACATTGGTTTGCTCAATTCCCCTGAAATTGGTAACTGGACTGTCTCGGTCATTGTTGTGTATATTTGTTTCTTCCTAAAAAAGAGAGTTTTTACGCAACCGTTCATAGACACTACCGTGAATCTCAAGTGGCGAAATGTTCTTTTTTGGACCTTCGAGTGGCGAAATGTTATTACTTAGGTTCATGAAATGGGGAAAAATCAAGAGTTTAATTTTCTAGAGTACTGCATCAATGATGTAGGCAAATAAGTTCTCCTATGTTAGATCCGTCCAGTTATGTACTTTTGCTGCCACTAATTGTGAATTATATGCAGCATTGAGCATTCTAATTACTCTTCTGCATTGTTCTCTATGTCGACAACTGCTGTAGTGTAGGCTGAAGCGATGGCATGTATGATTGATGTAGTTTCATCTCAATAAGAACTATTTGGTGCATATATAGTATGTTGGTCCCAGCCTACTTGTTGTAACTCCTGATTTTGATGGATTTTTTTTCTTGGTTTTGATTACACAATCTAGAATTTGTACCGTTTTCAGCCAAATTCAACAGAGTATATCATCGAATACTAACGATTTCAATTATCATGGTATATTCAAGTCAAAGCTAAATACTGGTATGTGTCCGCCTACCTTGGCAAAGATTGTAGGTTAATCTACTTTGGTGTTGTAGGTTCTTTTCTTCTTACTCTTATTTTTAGGTTTTATTTCTTATTCATATTTCCATTCAGGGCGAAAAAAGCTGGGAACTATTTGGACACATATACCATTTAGGTGTTCTCCCTTACTACCCAAAACAATGTTAGGTGGGCTAAGATAATACTTTTAGGTGTTCAAAAAGAGTCACATTTATAATTAGCTAGCTTTCAGCTTGCTATATCCAGTGTGAACTACTGGAAATATGTACATGTACTGAAAGAGTCATAGTTATTTATATTTAGCTTTCAGCTCATTGTATCCACTATCTGTAAAGTTGTATCTTTATTGTTTTGGAAATAGATGTGGGAATATTGGCTACTGGTACCTATCTACAGTAACTTAACTATATCCTCGGGAACACTATATGCTCAGCAATCGTACAAAGTAAATGATGTATTTCCTTTTAATGGATAGATAAAAACGTGGACGGGGGCTTCCATGCTACATCCATGGCTACTGCTGGAAGTTGATTGATGGTCTTCATGTCCCAAAGTGCTAGTTTTACAGATTTGGCAAGTGTATTCTTCATTTTATGTTGTTGTGTGTGTGCACAGTGCACATGTGAATTTTCCATGCATTCAATTTCATAAATTAATTGAGCATTCTAAAAGTTGGGACTTGTTTAACTTTTGTAGGAACCAAACATAAGGACTGGACTCAGAAAGAACCATGAAGCCAGCGGTCCACGTCAACTGGATGTCTGAGCTTTCATTTTGTACAACTGATGCCTTATACTTGCATCTTTTATCTGTCCTTTTGTGAACCTGATGTATGGTGGCTTGGTGGTTATGTTTGGAACAGACTGAAGTGTATGTATGTGACAATTAGTTAATGAAATAAAAAATGTTTGGTGCACCTGAAATATGGTGTCTTGGTGATTATGCTTAGAATGCATGAATTACATGTATGCGACAGCGAATACAATAGCTTAATTAAAATTGTGGTTGGCTAAACAAAATGTTGATGAATTAATAGGTTGGGAAAGGAAAACACCATCTGATTGTTGGTTGGCAAAATAAACCCTGTCGGACAGTTGGTCGGGAAAGCCCAACACTAAGCCCATCAGAATGTTGGTCGGGAAAGGCCCATGGCTGCCCCAACGAACTGTTGGTCGGGAAAGGCCCATTGCTACCCCAACAGATTGTCGGTCGGGGAAGGCCCATAGCAGGCCCAACAGACTGTTGGTCGGGAAAGGTACTCCATAGCCGTCCAGCAGTCGGTCGGGAAAGATATGTCGGTCGGGAAAGGGTTTTCCCGTATGGACTTTTCCTAACAGAGGTGGTCGGTCGGCAATAGTCTTTCCCGACCGACTGTCTATCGGCGAAAGCTGTATTTCCGACCAACCTGGCTGTTGGGGATATAGTGTTGTGGTGTAGTGAACCTCTCGCCAGCACACGCAATGTACACGAAATAGAGGGTTTGAACCTTGCGGCTCAGAGTAAACCAATCTCGAAGATGGTACTCATGCACGAAAACAATTTCTACAAAAAAATCGCAACACAAAGGTTTTCTAAAGATCCCTTTAAAACTTGATACGGGTGTCTACCCTTGAAAACACATCGTGTCTATTTTACAAAAAAATAACCTGCCTTTACATGATCGCATCCTCTACTACTTATAGCTGACCCGGCTAATCAACTTGACCCTCACGTAGAAATAATCTATCCCTACATGCAACGCACAAGTCAAAAGGAAACTAAGACTATAATCTATTCTGGACTCTATACTATATTTAATTAGTTGCCTTTTACATCTCGGCAACAAACACCATGTATTTATCTTCACTGTAGGTGGACCCCATCCCAAGTCCTTGAGAGATAGATGACCACGTATATCTCCTTCCCGTACATGTTTCTTGCATGGTAAAAATAGGAACATAAATCCTTCTTTAAACCTTCCTTTAACTCATTTTATATCTCCAAGTAAATAGCCATAATTCTTTTTTTGAGGGAATGCCATCGTGGCTACTTTATTGAATTGGTAATATAGTTACATCGTTTGCAATGGCATTAACCAGAAAATCTGGGGGTTCATCGACCCACTTACAAGAAGAATTACTATCATAAGCATATTTTGCTAAAGAGTGGGCTACCTCATTAGTTTCACGAACACAGTGCATAAATTCTACAGATCATATCATGCCAGCAAGGATAAAACAATCTGCGTAGATAGCCGATGTTTTGCTCCATATCCTTTCATGTCCTACATATGCATTGATGACCTCTGTCGAGTCGGATTCAATCTGAATTGAATGATAGCCCATGTCATTTGCAAGTAGTAGTCCATGGTACATCGCTAATACTTCAGCCGAACATGCATCACTAATGTATGGTATAGGGGAACATGACGCAGCCATAAATACTCCATGGTCATCTCGTATAATCACTCCAGTCGCTCCTCTATTATCCTCATTATGGAAAGATGCATCCACGTTCACTTTAACTAAACCACCAGTTGGTCTCTTCCATGTTAATCCAACTCGTTTTATTGCTCCTGAACTGAAGGTTTTTGCTCTCTGAAAATTTAGGCAGATCGCTTGTATAGCTAATTAAAGAGCTTCTGTTACTTGAGGGACGTTGATTCTGGTGAGTTTGCTGCCTTCTCAGCCACCACATGTACCAGCAAGATACAGCAATGCCCTCCTTAAGACCAACAGAGCCTGGGCATGTTTCTCCTTTTGGCCTATATTAATTATGTATGATGCATCAACGTGCATGCAAGTATTAACTAGGGTGCTTGAATACGTTTTAGTCCCATGACTAAAAGTAGTGGGACTAAAACTTGCTAACCTCATCCATGCTTGGATCCAAATACTAAAAAGACTAAAATCAAGTTAATGAGCATTTATTATCCTCCAAACCCTCCAATCCAGAACTCGCCTGTGTTAAAGGAGATGAGTTAAATGAGGAGAGAGAGGACTAATCCACATTTTAGTAGGGGTACCCCTGACTAAAAAAAATTAATCTCAAGACTAGTTTTAGCCCTTCTTTAGTCAGGGGTGCTTGTAACTTTAGCATCTTAAAGAGACTATTTTTAGTCAGAGTAAAATAAGTCCCTTGGATCCAAGCACCCAGTAACTAGTGTATCCTCATCTTCATTACTTGGCCGGAGATCCTCCGGTGTAGATGCTTCGTATTTTCGGACAACATCGACTTCAGATGAAACGTCGACAACCTCAGTGTTTTTATTACAGCGGGTCGTATCACCCAACCTGAGGCGGGATTTGAGCTTTCGCCCGGGAAGCTAGGCCGGGGACGATGGAAAGTACAACCATCAACGGCGTCTCAAGGGAGAGATGCGTCTCACAGGAGCACCGCCGCCGCCTTGGAGTACCTGAACAAGGGTTTTCCTGGGCTCAACTTGCATCACCAGCCCCGCCGTCGCACAGTCCTGTGGCAAAAGACCACAAAAGAGGCAAAGCCAGTGGGGAGAGTGAACTGAAGAATGGGAGAGCCCAGAGTTTGGATCGAGAACGGAATAGGGTAATCACGTCGTGCAGCAACCTCTGTCAACGGCTATCACCGCACCCAAGGGAGCCAGCTAATACCTTCCACACACACTGTGTGCGGAGAAGGCGATGTCGCCTTGCCGACCGAGGCCACAACCCCATCTTCCGCAGTCTTGGCCGTAGAGCGAACTGCCCAAATCCTCACCACCAGCTTAATTGGCAACCGCACGGGCATTGCAGGGAGACCCCCACGGGTTGCGGCAAGGGAGGTAGAGGATGACGCGGTGGCGGCGCCTGGGAAACCCTAATTACCCCGAATCAGTCCCGAAGCATTATCCTTTATCCACTCTCCGTGTGAATATTATAATACTGAGGTGATGTGGTGCACGTATATGTTATTGCTTCTTACGAACTTGTACTCTAAAACATAAAACATGTATCGCTACTCTATACGGAATTTCACAAGGGTATGCAGGTGCGGGAGCATGCATCTGCTCAGCCTTGCACTGCCGCTGTAACGCTCCGAGACCGATGTGCCAGGTGTCCTCCAGTTATTCGCTGTTATTGCCTTGTCATTTGCTTGCGTGTTGCATCTTATCATGTCATCATGTGCATTGCATTATCATGTTTTCAAAACTTGTATTCGTCCGGGTTCTTCGAGTTCTCTCCGTTGTCCGTTGTGAGCCCAACCACACTTGCACGCACCCGCGGCATGTCTGAAATAGTATTTTTTAAGTGGCGGGAAAATGTTCTCGGAATGAGATGAGACTTGACGTGTGGTCTTATTATAGTGTAGATAGACCGCCTGTCAAGTTTCATCGCATTCGGAGATCGTTTGATGCCCCAACGGATAATTATAGCGGCAATATAGCCGGTCTAACGTCGGATGTTTTCTATCTCCGGAAACAGATGCCGGGCCTCCCTCTCTTCTCTTCTCTCAGCTCGAGACCGTCTACACAGCCCACTATCTACCGCCAGGCCCAACCTAACCTTTCTCGTTAGCCCGCGGCCCTCCTCGCGCGCGTCCGAAAGTTGTCCCGGACCCGACCTGGACAGTCGTCACCGTCGTGTCCGGATCATACCCAAACATTTTGGACAACCCTAGTCCATTTTGGACAACCCTAATTTTTTAGGGATCCTCCCAGCCGCCGCCGCCACACCCATTTCCCACCTCGGGATCCTCTCATTCCCCCGGCACCAACCATCAGCCACACCCAGATCCAATCCATCCATCCCATCGACCCATCTCGAGTCAACAACCGCCGACGCTCAAATCCCGCAGGA
>NW_024117951.1:0-16515 GCF_003073215.2 Triticum urartu | reverse complement strand
TGCTCCTATATAAGTAGATCCATCTAGTAGCTTTTTTCTTGGGATTTGTTTAGTTAAAAGTTACCTGTTGCAACTTCGTGTACTTCGTTTGTGTCCACCGACCAGAGCAAGACCGCTTACGGATCCCCACAATTATCAATACTTCATATATATTCGCAATATTTAGATTGCTTTATCATATTCTTGCTTGTTCTTCGATTGCTTGCAGGAATAGACCTTCGTTGTCAGGTTGATTGTGCTCCGGCGTGGTCAATAACCTCTCGGAGTTGGTTTAGCGATTGCTAAGGCGCAACGTCATGCATGTTTGTAGTCGGATCGTCAAAGTCGTCTCCACCAAATCGATAGTTATCGTATCATCGAAAGATCGGGACCCTCGTCTCTATCATTATTTTTGGGACTAACCTATTAACCGGAGGCCCAGCCCAGAATTGCTGTTTTTTGCCTATTTAAGAGTTTCACAGAAAAAGAATATCAAACGGAGTCCAAACGGAATGAAACCTTCGGGAACGTGATTTTCGGAACGAACGTGATCTAGAGGACTTGGACCCTACGTCAAGACATCAACCAGGAAGGCATGAGGTAGGGGGGCGCGCCTACCCCCCAGGCGCGCCCTCCACCCTCATGGGGCCCATGTTGCTCCGCCGACGTACTTCTTCCTCCTATATATACCTACGTACCCCCAAACTTCCAGATACGGAGCCAAAAATATAATTCCACCACCGCAACCTTCTGTACCCGTGAGATCCCATCTTGGGGCCTTTTCTGGAGCTCCGTCGGAGGGGCATCGATCACGGAGGGCTTCTGCATCAACACCATAGCCTCCAATGATGTGTGAGTAGTTTACTTCAGACCTTCGGGTCCATAATTATTAGCTAGATGGCCTCTTCTCTCTTTTTGGATCTCAATACAATGCTCTCCCGCTCTCTTGTGGTGATCTATTCGATGTAATCTTCTTTTTCGGTGTGTTTGTTGGGACCGATGAATTGTGGGATTATGATCAAGTTTATCTATGAACAATATTTGAATCTTCTCTAAATTCTTTTATGTATGATTGGTTATCTTTGCAAGTCTCTTCGAATTATCAGTTTGGTTTGGCCTACTAGATTGATCTTTCTTGCAGTGGGAGAAGTGCTCAGCTTTGGGTTCAATCTTGCGGTGTCCTTTCCCAGTGACAGTAGGGGCAGCAAGGCACGTATTGTATTGTTGCCATCGAGGATGACAAGATGGGGTTTATATCATATTGCATGAGTTTATCCCTCTACATCATGTCATCTTGCTTAAAGCGTTACTCTGTTCTTTTGAACTTAATACTCTAGATGCATGCTGGATAGCGGTCGATGTGTGGAGTAATAGTAGTAGATGCAGGCAGGAGTCGGCCTACTTGTCTCGGACGTGATGCCTATATACATGATCATACCTAGATATTCTCATAACTATGCTCAATTCTGTCAATTGATCAATAGTAATTTGTTTACCCACCCCAACACTTATGTTCTCGAGAGAAGCCACTAGTGAAATCTATGGCCCCCGGGTCTATTTTCCATCATATTAATCTTCCGTCAACAAGCTATTTCTTTTGCGGTTTCTCTTTTGCTTTATTTACTTTGCAATCTTTATCATAAAAATACCAAAAATATTATCTTATAAGATCTCACTTTCGTAAGTGACCGTGAAGGGATTGACAACCCCTTTATTGCGTTGGTTGCGAGGATTTTATTTGTTTGTGTAGGTGCTAGGGACTCGTGCGTGGCCTCCTACTAGATTGATACCTTGGTTCTCAAAAACTGAGGGAAATACTTACGCTACTTTGTTGCATCACCCTTTCCTCTTCAAGGGAAAACCAACGCAGTGCTCAAAAGGTAGCATTCGCTTACTGAACCCGAGCGATTGCACTAGCTACGTTACTGAACCCGAGCGATCGATCCCTGGCTGTTAACTGAACCCGGGCGATTCCTTCGCTACTGCTGCTAACTGAACCCGAGCGATCAATCCCTGTTGCTTACTAAAGCCGATCGAACCTGCTGCCTCTTGATGAACATTGAACGTGGGGGTTGGTTGAACGAGTTGAGACGTACATGGTTTGGGGATGGATGAACAGTTCCTGGTGGGGGTTGGATGAACAGGACCCCGTGGTAGTAGAGGCCGTTGCCACTAGATGAACACGACCATGATCGAGAGGAGGCCACACTACAAAAAAAAGACACATTCGTGACATTTTGGGCCGAACGAATTTTTTTCTGTCGTACATATGACACTTCTATGATGATAATTGTGACAAAACCCGGTATCATCATAGATTTGGTGGGCTCCTACTTCTATGACAAAAAATCACGACAGAAAATGGGATTTTCCTCCAGGGCGGGCCGGAGACGGAGCCGCATGACATTCTTTGGGCCGCCCATGACGGAAAAAACATGGGAAAAGCGAGGGCGAGGAAAATATCGGGGAGTTCTCAGTTATGGTGGGTGGTCGGGGCCGAGACATGCATTGTGGTTTACATGTTTCTCTCGTGTACGCACGTGTGTGAGGCGTTGACTAACGGAGCCTGAGAGATCACACGTTACTGAAACCGAGATTGATCCCTTGGCTGTTAACTGAACCCGAGCGATTCACTGCTGACTGAACCCGAGCAATTCCTTCGCTGCTGCTGCTAACTGAACCCGAGCGATCGATCACTGCTGCTGCTTGCTGAAGCCGATCAAGCCCCCATGCGAGACATAGCCAACCGGTGTTGGGTTGCCCCTCGATGAACAGTGACCGTTGCTACCGTGCGCACGGTACATAGAACGAGTCGAGACGTGGTGAGTCAAGCAGTGCACACGTGACTTGCATGGTGGCTACACCTTTGTACAGAAATTAAAAAAGAAACAAATCCATCCTTAATCTTGTATTCTAAGTACTCTGTGGGTTTCACTGTCAGTACAGTAGAGAAAGAAGTATATATTAAATATAAATAATATATAATATAAAAATCTAAAGTTAAAGACATAATTCGAACTCAGGTCATCGCGTTGCGAGCATCAGGCACTAACCAGTCTAGCCCATTTTCATTGTGGACCATGCTGGAGATATATCTCTATGTCTACTCTTATACTCCCTCCATTCCTAAATATTTGTCTTTTTCATATTTCAAATGGACTACCACATACGGATGTGTATGTAGACATATTTTAGAGTGTAGATTCACTCATTTTGCTCCGTATGTAGTTACTTGTTGAAATCTCTAAAAAGACAAATATTTAGGAATGGAGGGAGTAGAAAACAAAATTTGTGATGATGGTGTGCGTGCCATCCTGCAATATAGGCTGTCAGATTTATATCTAACGGATAGGAAGGAAACTATTACAATTTTGTAAAAAGATACCCACACCCTCTCCACATTTGCAAATAAGCCCTTCCCTCGTTCATACTTTTCTCACAAGATAAACTACTCATACAAATGCATCTTGATGTTCCGTGCAACGCATGGACATCTAGCTAGTTTCTTTTAAAATAGTTACTGCGATAATTGTGTTGAAGTGATATATTTTATGTCTGCCCCGAATGATTTCAGATTCACTAGTAGTAACAAAGAAAAGGTTGCCTTGTTAATTAACAGAAAACAGGGTGGAAACTATCACATGAGGCCGGTAAAAACAAGGCACATTGGGTTCGGCATCAACGTCACTACAGCTATGCGCACGCGAGAAGTCTACATATTGAGGGGGCTACGGAGAGAAAGACGTATCGAGTGTGTTTGAGCGAGGCACGGAGACACAAACTAGCGCGCGCGTGTGTGTAGCACCCAAGATGCGATTCTATCCCAATCACGTGATGAACTCATGATTGGGGCACAATCACATTTCGAGCGCATAGCAAGGTGGATATCATTACAACATACCATGTACTGAATAGATGGGAATGCAAGATAAAGGCTTACACTCACCACAAGCTACAACATGAATACAATAGTTCATCAATACATAGCAATCATCATACTGAAGAGTAGGATCCATCTACGGATGAAATCAAACGAAAAAGAAGAACGATATCCACCCTGCTAATCCCAGGCTTCCCGACCCGGAACCTATCCCTTGATTGAAGAAGAACTCCAAAAGCAATCAAGCATCGCTCTCACGTCGGGTCATCGCATTACCTGTACCTGCAACTGTTGTTGTAGTAAACTGCGAGCCACAAGGACTCAGCAATCCCATTACCATGGGTATCAATTCTAGCAAAGCTTAATGGGTAGGAAAGGGTAAGTGGTGAGGTTGCAGCAAGCAACTAAGCAATGTACAATGGCTAACTTACGAGTACAAGAATAAGATGAGAAACTACGCAACGGTCACAAACTAGTAATCCTGAACTACTTACATTCAAACATAACCCAACCGTGTTCTCTTCTCGAATGCACCCGAAAAGAGACAGTCACAGTTACGCACACGGTTGGTGTATTTTAACTGAGTTTAGTTCGAGTCCACTACAACCGGTTATTAACAAATTCCCATCTGCCACATAACCGCGGGCATGGATCTCGAAAGTTTAACCCTGGAGGGGTGTCCCAACTTAGCCCATGACAAGCTCACGATCCGCGGAGACAATCCTCCATCGTGGGACATCCGATCAAACTCGGGGTCCCAGTGCACAAGACATTTCGACAATGGTAAAACAAAACTAGCAAGACCACCCGAATGTGCCAACAAATCCCGATAGGAGCCGCGCGTATCTCGTTCTCAGGGCACACTGGATAGGTCATCCTACGAGTAAAACCAGACCTCAAGTTGCCCTGTGTTGGCCCCTTAGTTTGCCCGTTTTGGACCAACACTCAGAGGATCACTAGCCCGGGGGGTTGATTAATTATCCTCGAGTGCTAGCCGGTCCCTATGCAAGTTTTAGTTGTGATTAGGCAAATGGTAAAACCAATGTTGGGCCTTGCTGGAAGAGTTTTATTCAAAGCGAACTGTCTAGAGGGCCCCATAAACCCTCATTGTGTTAGGGACGCAAAATCAAGGAACATAACACCGGTATGACAGAAACTAGGGCGGCAAGAGTGGAGCAAAACACCAGACAAAAGGCCGAGCCTTCCACCCTTTACCAAGTATATAGATGCATTAATTAAATAAGAGATCTTGTGATATCCCAAGATATCCATGACATCCATGTCCCAACATGGAACAACCTGCAACTGCACCTAGCAACGCTATAAGAGGGGCTGAGCAAAGCGGTAACATAGCCAAACAACGGTTTGCTAGGATGGTGGAAAAGGTTAGAGGCTATCATGGCAATTTGGGGGGCTTGATAAACAAGTGGTAGGTAGCGCGACATAGCGATAGCATCGAGACAACTAGCATAGCAAAGATACTAGTGAGATCTAGGGTAACGGTCATCTTGCCTGAAATCCCGCAAGGAAGAAGATCGAATCCATGAAGTAGACGAACCAACGTAGTCGAACGGATCCTCACAATGGCAACGTAACCGGAACTATCGAGAAGGAGCACAACTGGAAAGAAGCAAACAACACGGTAAACCAACAAGCTTAAACATGGCATGATGCACAACCAAGTATGATGCACGTCTGGTTTAATGAGTCGTGGCATGACAAAGTGCAACAAACAATACTACAAGTTAAGTGGAGCTCAATATGCAACAGTTGCATATTGACGAAACACCAGATCTAATTATTTAGTTCGCTCTCGTTTATGTACCCAACAATATTAAATGTTGTTAAACATGGCAGGAGGTGAAGCATAATAAAAACTACCTATCTAGGCAAGTTTAAATGAGGTCGGAACAACAAACAACAGTTCCAGAAAATCCCCATGTGCATATTTTGGATTTGATACTGTTCTGATCTAAACACAATTTTATTGTTGTTAAACATTCAAAGTAATGCCACCATGTTAATCTATGCATTTTTCTAGACAAGTTACATATAAAGTTTATTAAATTCGGAGCTAAGATTATTTAGTTATGAAATAAATCATTTTAGCATGACATTTATCAAATTAAATGCAAAGAGAAATCTAAACACTTCAAACATGGATGAAAGTTGCATATTATGAAACTAGACGAAATTCTAAGCATTTTACATATACAAATCATTTTAATGCGATGCACGGTCATGGAGTTATTTTATGCATGATTAACATGGGTTTTTCTATAAAGTTGTAAATCACTGGAAATTAGCTAAAACGTCCAGAACGGAAAGAAAATGACGCGGGCTGGATCTGGATACTGCACTGGGCGGTTGGACTGCTCACCTAGCTGGGCTTGGCCCAGATTGATAGAGGTGGGGCTGGGCCACGGTCAACGGGCGAAGGGGAGGTGGCCCAGGTGCATGTGGTCGTGGGACTTGGATCTCACTAAAGGTCAACGAGGGGCTGAGGCAGGGTCGAGGTGCTCGTCCTCCTCTGCAACTGCTTTGATGTAGAGGACACCAGCGATGCAGGAGGCCCCGACAGCGGGACTTGGCGGCGGTAGGCGATGCGGACGGCGGGGACAGGAAGGAGAGGACACACGACGGCTCTGGTCGCCGGCGGCCATGGCAGTAGGGGCGAGGCCCTTTCGTTTCCTGGCAGAGAAGAAAACAAATGAGGGAGAGAGATTAGAGGAGGAAGGAGAGGAAAACATGGGAGAGAAAGAGGAGACAGGCGGCAACTCATCTGCTCGTCGGCGGTAGCTGAACGGAGGCGTGTTGGGGTAGAGGATGACCGGCACTCGGGACGAGGAAAACAGAGACGCACCGCTCTAGAGCGGAGGTGCTCGGGGACGTGCTTGAGGCTGGAGCAGCGAGACTCAGGGACGCGAGCTCGAGCTGATCCGGCGGGTGGCGCTGCCCGGAGGTCACCGGACGAAGCAGGACGACGGCGGTGGCGCCATGGAGCTTGGGCGAGCTCCTGCTCGTTCCTACGAAGGAGAGAGAGGGGGCACCATGAGAGAGACAAAGAGAGAGGGAAAAACAGTAGGAGGAGAGGTCGCGAGGTTGGCCTGGGTTGCTGCTGCTGCGCCGACTCGAGGAGAGGGCAGAGGAGGCCATCGGCACGGGCGGCGGTATGATAGCCCACAAGTATAGGGGATCACAACAGTTTTGGAGGGT
This sequence comes from Triticum urartu, assembly GCF_003073215.2. Taxonomy (NCBI): domain Eukaryota; kingdom Viridiplantae; phylum Streptophyta; class Magnoliopsida; order Poales; family Poaceae; genus Triticum; species Triticum urartu. Next base: position 9,440 of record NW_024117951.1, on the reverse strand, counting down.
AGAGTATTCAACCCAAATTTATTGATTCGACACAAGGGGAGCTAAAGAATATTCTCAAGTATTAGCAGCTGAGTTGTCAATTCAACCACACCTGAGAACTTAATATCTGCAACAAAGTGTTTAGTAGCAAAGTAATATGATAATAGTGATAACGGTGGCAAAAGGTAATGGTAGCAAAAGTAATATTTTGGGGTTTTGTAGTGATTGTAACAATAGCAACAGAAAAGTAAATAAGCGAAGAACGATATATGGAACGGCTCGTAGGCAATGGATCGGTGATGGAGAATTATGCCGGATGCAATCGATCATGTAACAGTCATCACCTAGGGTGACACAGAACTAGCTCCAGTTAATCAATGTAATGTAGGCATGTATTTCGAATATAGTCATACATTCTCATGGAAAAGAACTTGCATGACATCTTTTGTCCTACCCTCCCGTGGCAGCGGGGTCCTATTGGAAACTAAGGGATATTAAGGCCTCCTTTTAATAGAGTACCGGACCAAAGCATTAACACACAGTGAATACATGAACTCCTCAAACTACGGTCATCACCAGGAGTGGTCATAGCAACATCAATCTCAGAACATAGTGGATACTAGGGATCAAACTCTAACAAAACTAACTCGATTACATGATAAATCTCATCCAACCCATCAGCGTCCAGCAAGCCTACGATGGAATTACTCACGCACGACGGTGAGCATCATGAAATTGGTGATGGAGGAAGGTTGATGATGACGATGGCAACGGATTCCCTTCTCCGGAGCCCCGAACAGACTCCAGATCAGCCCTCCCGTGAGAGTTTAGGTCTTGGCAACGGCTCTGTATTGTAAAATGCAATGAATCCTTCTCTCGGAATTTTTTCTCCCCGAAATGAATATATGGAGGCAAGGTTGAGGTCGGTGGAGCGTTAGGGGCCCACGAGGCAGGGGGGCGCGCCCAGGGGGTAGGGAGCGCCCCCACCCTCGTGGACAGGTGGTGGGCCCCCTGACATGGATCTTTCTTCTAGTATTTTTTATATATTCCAAAATAATTCTTCGTTGATTTTCAGGTCATTCCGAGAACTTTTATTTCTGCACAAAAATAACACCATGGCAATTCTGCTGAAAACATCGTTAGTCCGGGTTAGTTCCATTCAAATCATGCAAGTTAGAGTCCAAAACAAGGGCAAAAGTGTTTGGAAAAGTAGATATGACAGAGACGCATCAACTCCCCCAAGCTTAAACCTTTGCTTGTCGTCAAGCAATTCAGTTGATAAACTAAAATTGATAAAGAAAAACTTTTACAAACTCTGTTTGCTCTTGTGGTTGTAAATATGTAAAGCCAGCATTCAAGTTTTACGATAAGAGAGACTTCGTTGCTAGGAAGCACGGTAAAGAAAGAGAACCATGGGTTCAGAAACCCATGCCTTTTCCTCCTAAACCATCCAAGAAAAAGGATGATGAGGATTTTGAGCACTTTGCTGAAATGATTAGACCTATCTTTTTGGAGAGAATTCCTTATTTGGCCCTTCCTTAAAATTTGGTTCCCTTTTTGGCCCTGGTAAAAATTTTCTTCCTATTTTGACACTCAAACTTCATTTTGTTCCCTCTATGACATTTCCGTCAGTTTTGACAATTAACACCGTTAAATGCAACATGAAAAGTCCATTTTACTCCTGATGTATTTTGTGACCAAAATTATGAGCTGGAAGTCAAAAGCAATGGCGACGTGGGCGCGTGGACAGAATGCCTTAGTGCCTTGGATTTGCAACAAAATTATATTACAAGATTGTACTGAGGAACCCATATTAATAAGAACCAGTGCACTAATTAACATGTACGAGCAGTACATACATGCACAACAATCTCATGGTTTCTCTCTTCACGCACAGCGTACAGAAGAGATCCATCGCTCAATTTCTCTATTTGCACACAACACACACATCACATCATGTACACACAAAGAGCACACACTAGACCATGGAAAGCGGGCAGCCACGGCGACCCAGCTAGCACGCCCCTACCACCAACGGGCCTCCGGTGTAATAACCCTGATTTTTAAGGATATTTATTTTAAGTTGATGAGTTTAGTTAGATAATTAAATTTGTACTATTTGTTTGAATAAATAATTAAGCAAATAAGATATGCTACACCAAGATTAGTACATGGATAATGGGAAGATGTACACGGGTGGAGGAAATTCTCCGAAGCTAAGTAGTATGCATGCCAATATATAGAGAACTTGTGAGAAGAGAAGAATAGATGTGGAGTTTTTGCTCTGGCTCATGTCGGTCTGACTCAGCAGTAGTACAAAGTAAGTAGAAGTACAAATTAATCATGAAGTAGCTAGTTACCTATGTGGCCTGATATTTACGGGACGTACATGCATGTGCTGGCAACACTCTAGAAATACTTAGGACATTCAAATGGCTATGTGGAGACTTTGTATGGTGGCCACAGGTTTGTTTGGCCTTTGCACTAGTGAGAGGGGCAGTAACTGGAGGGTCTCGGGGCGTGACATCCCGTGCTGTGACTTGGGCCTGCACAGCATCGCCTCGATCGTCCATCACTACTTGCCGCGCTCTTCTCCATGCCTTGCGCTGCAACTAGATTTTTCTATTTTTTCTGACGTGATAAAACAGGGGTAAATAAGACATTTCAAGTCACATTTGACGGTGTTAACAACAAAAAGTGACAGAAGTGTCATGTAAGGAATAAAATGAATTTATGATGTCAAAAAGGGGGAAATAAAATTTGTAGGGCCAAATAGGGAACCAGATTTTAAGAAAGGGCCAAATAAGGAATTCTCTCATCTTTTTGCGTATGCGTTTGACTGATATGCTTAAAATGAATCCTTATGCTAAGTATACGAAATATATTGTTACAAATAAATGAAAGATACCAGAATCTAAAATTTCCACCATGCTTGCCAATTATACTTTTGAAGGTGGAATATCAAAGAAACTAGGAGATCCAGGAGTACCAACTATACCATGCTCCATTAAAAGAAACTATGTTAAAACTGCTTTATGTGATCTTGGAGCCGGTGTTAGTGTTATGCCTCTCTCTTTATATTGTAGACTTGATTTGAATAAGTTGACACCTACTGAAATATCTTTGCAAATAGTCGATAAATCAACTGCTATACCTGTCGGTATTTGTGAGGATGTGCGTGTTGTGGTTGCAAACGTTACTATTTTAACAGACTTTGTTATTCTTGATATTCCCGAGGACGATAGTATGTCGATTATCCTTGGTAGACCCTTTTTGAATACTGTAGGGGCTGTTATTGATTGCAACAAAGGCAATGTCACTTTTCATGTTAATGGTAATGAGCATACGGTACACTTTCCGAGGAAACAACCTCAAGTCCACAGTATCAATTCTATTGGAAAAATTTCAACGATTACTATTGGAGGTTTTGAATTCCCTCTTCCTACTGTCAAGAAGAAATATGATATTCTTATTGTTGGGGACATGCATATCCCCGTTGAGGTAACCTAGTATTATTCGAAAATTCTCCGGTTTGATGTTATTCAGAAAGAGTTTGTTAACAAGACTTGATCAACCTTCTTAGTGGATTCATTTTGATGAGCACGAGATGGATGAATTTAGAAAGCACAACTCTCTGTACCATCCTTTTACTTTCTGTTATTTAGATTAAATAAAGCAAAAATAGTATTTTCTGTCTATTTTCTGAATTATCCTTGCAATAAAAATACCCTGAAAATAAAAGTTCTCCAAATGTCCTGAAAATGAAATATGATTTTTTGTAGAATATTTAAGAATTTCTGGCAGTGAGAACACACCAGGGGGCCCACCATTTGGCCACGAGGGCACAGGGCACGCCCCCCCTGGGGCGCGCCCTTGCCTCGTGGGCCCCATGTGGAACCCCTCCACTTATTCCAGCACCCACTCACTTCGTCTTCCTCCAGAAAAAATCCTCCCATAGCTCAAACCCGTGTTCTAGCTCATCTTGCTGCCATTTTCGATCTCTTTGCTCAAAGCTCCATTCACAAAACTTCTTTAGGGGATTGTTCTTCGGTATGTGACTCCTCCAATGGTCCAATTAGTTTTTGTTCTAGTGCTTTATTTATTGCAAATTTTTGCTGCTGAGGTGACCCTGTTATTGAGCTTGCATGTCAAATTTATATGGTCAAAAGCAGTTTTAATGCATGATATAGCCTCTAGGCACCTATGGGAGTAGTTGCTATCAATCTTGTTGAGTTTGGCTCACTTTTTATTTTGAGTCACTAAAATTTTAGAAATTTTACAGAGAAAGAAAAATGCATAGGAAAATGTACCAAGGTGGTTCCTCAAGGAAGCAAGGACCAAGGCTCGCGATACATGAGCCAGATGATGAACCACCGAGGGAAGCTCAAGTGCGGCCTTGTGAATGGCCGTCAGAAGAGTTTATGGTCCAGGCAGGCATCAAGGATGAATTTGATGCGTATGTGCGTAATGCTGATCTTGAGGACTTCGTGTCAGATATGTGCCTACAGTACCACTACCTAATTGATTCCTTTGTGAGGAGGTTTAAATTTACATCCTCGCGCAATTCTCACACTGTTTTACTTGATCTTTATGATAAATCATATACCATGGACCTAGAAGATTTTAATACTGCTTGTAAACTCCCGCAGTGGGGCAATGTTAGTGAACCTCGCAAATCTGAATATAAAGACTTTCTTGCTAGTATCACTATGGGGGAATCTAGAGAAATCACACAAGCTACCATAGGGAGCATTCATTTCCCTTCCATACATTATTCTCTTTATAGGTAGATGCATTAACGGTAAGATGAGGCTTGTTACATGTGCGTTCCGGATCTTAGTGTCCTCAAGAGTGCGGTATTAGGTGTTTCTTGAGAGGAATGAACAGTTCCTCCAGTACCGACTAATTTTTGACAAACAGCGCACTGTCCATGTTGCCCTCCCCGCTCCTACTTTCTTTAACTTTCAGGCAAAAAGGAGACATGTTATAACCAGGGAGGAGGCGAACGAGTATGAGAGGAGGACGGAGGGAGCTCGCCTCCAAGCTGCAGCTCTTCAGGAAGTAGCTGCTGCATCTCAGTACAACCCCAGCTACGACTTTGGATATCCGCCAGGCCAGCAGTGGCCATAGACCAACTTAGGCCAAAAGCCTAAGCTTGGGGGAGTACGTATTTCTCACCGACATTACATCCATGTTCACACACTCATTCTTGTTGTCGATGCTCATACTTTTTCATTGTACTATCCATGCTAGTTTATTTTCTTTTATAAGCCTTCTTCTTGTGTGTCTGAAAAACCTTAAGAAAAACCCCAAAAAATTAGTTGTAGCTTTTAGCTAGTTTACTTTCCATGGTTGTTGTAGTAGTAATTAAAAGAAAACCCAAAAAGATTCTCGTTCTTCTTTTGCTTGTTGGGATCTTTCCCGTTTAAATAGTTTTATTTCTTTTCTTTTCTTTGGGGGTCGAGAGGAGAAGACCATGATGAAAATGCTGAGTGGATCTCATATGCATTATTGTTGATTTAACCAAGAGCCAATATTACCTTGTCTTCTCCCTTGTATTAAATGCTTGCAGATTCCAGCTTAGTCTAATGCACGTGCACTATTATTATTATCCACACCGTTCGGTCGTGCGAGTGAAAGGCAATAATGACGATATATGATGGACTGATTGAGATGAGAGAAGCTGATATGAACTTGACCTATCTTGTGTTTGTAAATATGATTAGTTCATCATTCCTGATTCAACCTATTATGAATGAAACATGTTCGCAATGACAATTAGAGATTATAGTTGCTCATGCTTAATTAGCTAGGAGTTTATAATGGTTTACCTTGCGTGCCAACATGCTATTAAAATGGTTGTGATGTGGTATGCTAGGGTGGTATCCTCCTTTGAACGATTCGAGTGGCTTGACTTGGCACATGTTCACGCATGTAGTTGAAACAAAACCAACAGAGCCTCCATGATATTTATGTTCATGGTGATTTATATCCTACTCATGCTTGCACTCATTGTTGATTAATCTTAATGCATGTTCATGACTGTTGTCGCTCTCTAGTTGGTCGCTTCCCAGTCTCTTTCTATCCTTCACTTGTACTAAGAGGGAATATTACTTGTGCATCCACTTCCATAAACCCCAAAGTATTCCATATGAGTCCACCATACCTTCCTATATGTGGTATTTACCTGCCGTTCTAAGTAAATTTGTATGTGCCAAACTCTAAACCTTCAAATGAAATTCTGTTTTGTATGCTCGAATAGCTCATGTATCAACTAGGGTTGTCTATATCTTCCATTCTAGGTGGGTTATTCTCACGATGAGTGGACTCCGCTCATCACTCACGAGAAAATGGCCGGTAACCGGGATGCCAACTCCCATGCTCAAATCAAATCAAAATAATTGCAAACAAAACTCCCCCATGATTGTTGTTAGTTGGACGACACCCGTTGTTTCGAACAAGCCATGGATTGATGTTTGTTGGTGGTGGGGGAGTATAAACTTTACCATTTTGTTTGGGAACCACCTATAATGTGTGTAGCATGGAAGATATCGAGATCTCTTGGTTGTTATGTTGACAACGAAAGTATGCCACTCAAAATATTATTTATCTCTATTTCAAAACTCGAGCTCTGGCACCTCTGCAAATCCCTGCTTCCCTCTACGAAGGGCCTATCTATTTACTTTTATGTTAAGTCATCATCCTCTTATTAAAAAGAACCAGTTGGAGAGCACCACTGTCATTCGCATGCATTGCTATTAATTTACATTGAGTATGACTATGACTGGATCTCTATTACCATGAATTACAATGCCTAGTAAGTCCTTGATCTTCAGGGGTGCTCTGCATTTATGTTTTGTGGTCTCAGAAAGGGCTAGCGAGATACCATCTTGTTATATCATGTTATGATTGTTTTGAGAAAGTGTTGTCATCCGAGATTTATAATTATTGCTCGCTAGTTGATTATGCCATTGATATGAGTAAACATGAGACCTAAATGTTATTGTGAATATGGTTAATTCATAATCTTTGCTGAAAACTTGAATGTTGGCTTTACATATTTGCAACAACAAGATCAAACAGAGTTTGTAAAAGTTTTTCTTTATAGCTTTCAGTTTGTCAACTGAATCGCTTGAGGACAAGCAAAGGTTTAAGCTTGGGGGCGTTGATACATCTCCAATGTATCTACTTTTCCAAACACTTTTGCCCTTGTTCTGGACTCTAACTTGCTTGATTTGAATGGAACTAACCCGGACTGATGTTGTTTTCAGCAGAACTGCCATGGTGTTATTTTTGTGCAAAAATAAAAGTTCTCGGAATGACTTGAAAATCCACGGAGACACGTTTTGGAATTAATGAAAAATATTGGCAAAATAATCAGCATCAGGGGGCCCACACCCTGTCCACGAGGGTGCAGGGCGTGCCCCTGCTGGGGCGTGCCCCCTGCCTCATGGGACCCCCTGGGACTCCACCAATCTCAACCCCAACTCCATATATTCACTTTCAGGGAGGAAAAAAATCAGAGAGAAGGATTCATCACGTTTTACGATACGGAGCCGCCGCCAAGCCCTAATCTTCCTCGGGAGGGCTGATCTGGAGTACATTCGGGGCTCCGGAGAGGGGAATCCATCACCATCACCATCGTCATCATCAACCATCCTCCATCACCAATTTCATGATGCTCACCGCCGTGCGTGAGTAAGCCCATCGTAGGTTGCTACCTCTTGAGCACTGCGTTGGTTTTCCCTTGAAGAGGAAAGGGTGATGCAGCAAAGTAGCGTAAGTATTTCCCTCAGTTTTTGAGAACCAAGGTATCAATCCAGTAGGAGACTACACACAAGTCCCTCGTACCTACACAAACAAATAAGAACCTCGCAACCAACGCGATAAAGGGGTTGTCAATCCCTTCACGGTCACTTACGAGAGTGAGATCTGATAGAGATAATAAGATAAATATTTTTGGTATTTTTATGATATAGATGCAAAGTAAAATAGATTGGAAACTTATATGATAAAAGATAGACCCGGGGCCATAGGTTCCACTAGTGGCTTCTATCAAGATAGCATAAGTATTATGGTGGGTGAACAAATTACTGTCGAGCAATTGATAGAAAAGTGCATAATTATGAGAATATCTAGGCATGATCATGTATATAGGCATCACGTCCGCGATAAGTAGACCGAAACGATTCTACATCTACTACTATTACTCCACACATCGACCGCTATCCAGCATGCATCTAGAGTATTAAGTTCATAAGAACAGAGTAACGCATTAGGCAAGATGACATGATGTAGAGGGATAAACTCAAGCAATAAGATATAAACCCCATCTTTTTATCCTCGATAGCAACAATACAATACGTTCCTTGCTGCCCCTGTTGTCACTGGGAAAGGACACCGCAATATTGAACCCAAGCTAAGCACTTCTCCCATTGCAAGAAAGGTCAAGCTAGTAGGCCAAACCAAACTGATAATTCGAAGAGACTTGCAAAGATAACCAATCATACATAAAATATTTCAGAGAAGAATCAAATATTGTTCATAGATAAACTTGATCATAAACCCACAATTCATTGGATCTCGACAAACACACCGCAAAAAGAGTTACATCGAATAGATCTCCAAGAAGATCGAGGAGAACTTTGTATTGAGATCCAAAGAGAGAGAAGAAGCCATCTAGCTAATAATTATGGACCCGAAGGTCTGTGGTAAACTACTCACACATCATTAGAGAGGCTATATATGGTGTTGATGTACAAGCCCTCCGTGATCGATTCCCCCTCGGTCGGAGCTCCGGAAAAGGCCCCAAGATGGGATCTCTTGGGTACAGAAGGTTGCGGCGGTGGAAATAGAGTTTCGTGGTGCTCCTGGATGTTTTTGGGGTATATGGATATATATATATAGGAGGAAGAAGTAGGTCGGTGGAGCTACGAGGGGCCCACGAGGGTGGGGGTCGCGCCCAGGGGGCAAGCGCACCTCCCTGCCTCGTGGCCGCCTCGCTTCTTTCTTGGCGTCTACTCCAAGTCCCCTGGATCACGTTTGTTCCAAAAATAACTCTCCCAAAGGTTTCGTTCCGTTTGGATTCCGTTTGATATTTCTTTTCTGCGAAACACTGAAATAGGAAAAAAAACAGCAATTTGCATTGGGCCTTGGGTTAATAGGTTAGTCCCAAAATAATATAAAAGTGTATAATAAAGCCCATTAAACATCCAAAACAGATAATATAATATCATGGAACAATCAAAAATTATAGATACGTTGGAGACGTATCAAGCATCCCCAAGCTTAATTCCTGCTCGTCCTCGAGTAGGTAAATGATAAAATAGAATTTTTGATGTGGAATGCTACGTAGCATAATTCTCAATGTAATTTTCTTTATTGTGGCATGAATGTTTAGATCCGAAAGATTCAAGACAAAAGTTTAATATTGACATAAAAATAATAATACTTCAAGCATA
>NW_024117950.1:0-15320 GCF_003073215.2 Triticum urartu | reverse complement strand
TTCTGCTGGTGGCTGCTTTTATCGGCCGGCTTGGGGGTGGTACCGGCTTTGCCTTGTCGGCTTCGTCCAGCGCCACCTGGATCTTCATGGCGGAATCAGTGTTGGCATACTTATCCGTGGTCACCATGAGCTCAGCCATGTTGGCTGGCTCGGAGCGCAAGAGCTTGTGCGTGAGGAGGGTGCCATCCCGGCAACCGCTGACAAAATACTGGATGGCCTGGACCTCGTGGATGCGCTCACAGCTATTCCGGACCTCGGTCCAACGTGCGAGGTATTCGCGGCCGGTGTCCATCGGCCGCTGCATGCACATTGCGAGCTGACTGGGGCGGCCGGGACGCTTGTAGGTGCTGGTGAAGTTGCGCACAAAGTCCTGCTCGAAGTCGACCCACGCGTTGATGCTGCCAGCCGATAGGCTATTCAACCATGTGCGGGTCGAACCCTAGAGCATGAGCGGGGTGTAGCGTACGGCGAGGTGGCGATTGCCGCCCGCAATGTTGATGGCGGTGGTGTAGTCGATGCGCCAGTCCTCCGGCTTGACGGTGTCGTTGTACTTGGGGGTGTCGCGGGGGAGCGTGAACTCTTTGTTGAAGGGCTCATCCCGGATCCATGGACCGAAGCAAGCCAGCCCAACAGCATTGTCCTCCTCCAGCTCCAAGGATAAGGCAAGTTGGTCGAGGCGGTGACGAGCGTCGGTGTCATCAATGGCGCGCAGGCCCAGCCGACTTACGACCGGTCCGTGGGGAGCCAGGTCGGCTAAAGCCGGACAAACAAGACGGTCGGGTTGCAGGGGAGGATCCTGTTGATGCCGGTCTTTTGGGGCTGGCTCATTGCCCAAGCCACCAGCGATTGCTGGAGCGCGGTTGCGCTGGGTCCGGGTGCAGCCGGAATGAGCTTCGCTAGGTAAAGAAGATGACGTGTTCTGCTGCTTAGGGTCGTTGGTGTGGTGCGAGAAGGATCCCAGTGGCTTGTTGAGGCGGTTGAGGCGGTCCTGCTGTGTATTGTGGTGCCGAGAAGCTCATTCACACGCTGCAGGCGGTCTTTCAACTCCTCGCCCTGCAGCTACTCCAGGCCGCCTACGCGGCGTGCATATTCTTCACGGGGGTGTCATAGATGGGCGGGATTGCGCCGAGGGCGTGGCCGGTGGCGCCGCCCCAGGTCCGCACATCGGGGACCTGGCTTGGCTCGGCGGCGGTAGGCGTGGAACCGTACGCGGTGTCGTGCTCCCGCTGAGCAGAATCCAGATGGCGTTGCGTGGCAACGAGCATCTCGGACAGGTCCAGTAGGCGCTGGCGATCTTCCTCGAGCCGAGCCTGGGTCTCGGTGGCATTAGTGGCGTCAACGTCGGTGGCAGTGGGAATGCGGAGGCTCTGCATTGTGGCGCGCTGCCGTGATCCACTGCGGCCTTCCTCGCGGTGCTGGACGAGGAGGAGCCGGTGTCGGTGGCAAGCACCTCTACTCGGACGCAGAGGTCCATTGCCCCGGCGGAAACATCGTCGCCGAGGGAAACATGAGAGTCGGAGATGTCAAGCACCCCGCTAGGTACTCGTCGGCTGCGGGCGGATCGGAGATGCGCAGCGTGGTGAAGGAGGCGGCGAGTGCATCGACGACATCGTCCGCTAGTGCGACGAGCTCGTCAGAGTCGGAGAGGAGCCCCGTCTGGAACATGTCTCCGACCGGGACCTCGAGCTGCCCCACGGTGGGCGCCAACTGTCATGGTGGGCACACGATAGATGCCAAAGGATGGCTAAAGAGAGGAGGAGGCTCGAGGGCACCGGTGGGCTCCAGAGGGGAGGTCAGCATGAGCGAGCGAGGGACGCAAGACATACCCAGGTTCGGGGCTCTCCTGAGAGATAACACCCCTAGTCCTGCCGAGTGTGGTTTATATGTGGATGTTACAAGCTTTCTCCTAGAGCTGTTTTGGGGAGGAAGGATGTAATACCCCCAATGTCATGCTACAGTAACACTATGTGATTAAGCTAACCATTTTACTAAATAGTGCTTGATCACCTTTGATTCAAATGTCCTTTGAAATTTCCACTTTCAAGTCAAATTTAATTTGCAAGTGAAATATGAAGTTGCATAAAAGTTGCTGCAAAATAGTTCATATTTTTCCCAAAATTCCATAACATTTAATTGTTAAGGAATACAACATCACCTCCAAGCCAAGATGGACTATAGCAATTGAAAATAGTGCTAAATCAGCAAATTAATTGCTTTTCCATTTATGCAAAATTCTAACAGCTTCGATTAGATTCCAAACTTTTCATTGCAGTGCACAATATTTCTTTGAATTTGTTTTGACAAGTGGCATATTTTTGCAAAGTCTTTTGTGGCTAAAAGAAAATGCAAAAACTACTGAAAAAAATAGAAAAAGAAAAGCCAAAAGGCTAGAAGCTACTGTGCACTTTAGCCCAGCTAGCTACAGAAGCCGGCCCAACTTATCTAGGCCCCCTTTTGCCCTCTTCCTGTTCATGGGGGTCGTGGCAGAGATCCCCCGGCCATGGCTGTGCCATGCCATCGTGGCGGACATCTTTTGCCTCCCCGCGCATATATGGTTCCCCTCTCGTCCCTTGGCAAACCCTAGAACACCCCCCTCTCTCCCTTCCTCCCTCGCTCGCCCTCCTCCCCCCATCTCACAACCGAAGCACCGTCGCCATGGTCGACCTCGTCCACGCACCCACCTTCGTCCCCGGCGCCTGCACACTTGTTCAAGAGCTTCACCGGCCTCCGCTATGTCAACAGGATCTGCACCATCCCGACGCCTCCGAGCCATCCCTGTGCTCCGATGTGAGCTCCCCTCTATTTCCCCTTCCTTCGTTTGCTTGTTTCCATCGCCTTCCCCACGGGCCCGTGCACCACCGTGGCCATGGCACCACTGCCGAGCACGTTGTCGTTGATGGGTCCGCCCCGTAGAAAGCCAGGGTCGCTGCAGTGCATTTAGTGCTCCCAGGAGGAGCGCGTGTCGTATGCGTAGCCGAATCCATGCTCGCCCGCTCGAATCGAACTAACACGCAGCCACCGCTGCCGTCCGCCATGGCCAGTGATGCCTGCTCCTGCCATGCTCCCGCCGCGTGCTGGTCGTGACAGGGCACTCCCTGGTTGCGCCCTCGCTCAGCCCCGTGCCTGCCTCCAGCCCGCTCAGCGCGGCCACCACTGCCTGCTGCACTGCTGCTGCTCTGCAACGCGTGCTTGCCCACCCGAGTCCGCCGTTCCCCTCCCCGCGTGCTGCTGCCCCGCGCTTAGGCCATATCCGGCGTGCGCGCATGCCCCGCCGTTGAGTCCGGCTCACCCGCATCTCCACCCGCCATTGCTGCTTGCGTCGGCTGCCCTGCAACTGCCCATGCAAGCCCCTATGCCTGCTCTTTGCTGCTGCTGCCCATGTTGCCGCTGCTGCCTAGCGCCGCCACCACCGTCGCCGCTGCTACTCAAGCGCTGCGCCCCTGGCCAGCGCCATGGCCGTCAGCGCGCCTGTGTGCGCGCATGCTCTGTGTGTGTGCTGTGTGCGTGTAGTGTGTGTGTGTGTAGAGTGTGGCCATGCCCACCTCTGCTGCTACTCCTCTACTGAGCTGCTACAGTAACTGAATGTTACTGTAGCAGTAGCTAGCTTTGCTGCTGCTACATTGATTAACCCTCTGAGCAGTCCCTAAACAGCGACTAAACGACAGTTAACATGAGTAAAAATTATATGGGCAGAAAGTACGCTTGACAAACTTCATTTTATCCCACTAGACCAAATCCATTTGATGTATGGATTAAATGCAAAGAAAGTCACAAATTGCTATGTTCTGTTACAGAAAGACAGAAAAACACAAATGCTCTAGTAGCACTTTTCAAACAAATATCTGAACAAGCAAATGGATGCTAACATAGCTGCACTTGATACTTTCATGTAGATCACAGAAAATTGATCAAGATTGATGAAATACACTACTCTATAGGATGAGTAGAACACTAGCTATAGCCTTTGACTTAGCCAAATTTCAGTAAATCCATAAATTGCTTTAAACTTCAGAAAATCATATACATTAATCCGTAACTCGGACGAGAAAGTTATATATATGAAAGTTGCTCAGAAAAACCCAATGAATCCGAATACGTAGTCCGTTCATCTGTCACATGCCCCCTAGCATGCTGAACATGGAACCGTCCCCTCTCTTTTCATCTGTTCGAAAAACGTCAAACGCCGGAAAACCCCTCTGGATGTTTTCCCTCTTCGTCTGCAACCTCTAGCACTGCGTTAGTTCATCCCTAACACTGCGTATTACCATGTTATGCTTTATGATGCTTTGTTTGCTTTATATTTATCCCCCCCCCCCCCCCCGCCCTCCCTGTCTCCCCTTTTTTTCTGTTTCGGCCCCGATGTTGTCCCTGTGATTGACTACGTCGACGATGACACTTTTTCCTTTTCAGCAGAGCTTCCAGGCAAGCCCCCCCCCTTGATCCCTTTGATATCGCCCATTCCATTCTCTCTCATGCTTGCATTAGATTTTGCTACTGTTATTGTTTGCTCCTATTATGATGCATAGCCTGTTTTGCTACCTGCTTTCATACCTTACCTTCTTATTCTAAACTGCTTAGTATAGGCTGGTTAGAGATCCATCAGTGACCCCACCTTGTCCCAGTTGCCCCGCTTTATGTTTGATGACTCGATCAATGTGATCGACGTCCATGCCCCGACAACGCACATCACCCCCCCTTAGTTGTACGACTCTGCAGAGTTACTATCGAGTGCCGAAGGTGATACCTCATCAGCACTTTTGATGTTAACCCTGTAGTGTAGCAATTCGGTCATGGTCACCGAGGGTGATTCCTCCCTCACCACTCCTGATAACGACTCTGTCGTACAACCCCTCAAGTGTGGACCAACGAGGGTGATTCATCCCAAGTCCACCTTGATGGATACATCGAGTGGAATCCATCAAGGGTGATTCCTCAGGTTTCCCCCTTGTTGTTCTGGGCACACGGTTACTTTGATTTACCACAGAACCATGATGACATCGGGTTGGCCCTGAGGGGTACCCGCGAGTGATGTTAAGTTAGGTTGATTTGGAGGATACCCATAAGTTTTCCATGCGGCGCGACTGGGCATTCTTAGCCCTTGCCGCAAGTCCGTGAGACGGGGCGACGGGACCAAATATCGTGGATCATTGATCGTTACTGCACCCCCAAGACACTAACGATTTGGATATTTTATCCGAGTAGGCCTCTGGCCTTTTCCGCACTGACCACCACGCAGGAATAAGTATGGGCACTCTGCGTCATACGATTCCTCCGAAAGCTCACTAACGTCAGCGAATGAGTGGCATGCGCTGGGTTGGACTGGTTAAGCCTGCACTTGTATAAGGGGGCTACGTCTACTCACCGGCCACATTCGCAACATGCGGTATTGCAAAGGACGATTGGCCCATCCGTCCATGACCCCTTCACATTTAGGATGTAGACCGGCGTGCTGGCCTCTCTATTGAGCCTAGGTAGGACTACAGCGTGTTGATCTCCGAGGCCGGTCATGACCTGATGGTGTGTCCGGCCAGAGTTGATCGAGCATGTAGGGTAAGTTTGTGCACCCCTACAGGGAAGATTTATCTATTCGAATAGTTGGGTCCACGGTAACGGACGCTCAGAGTTGTACCCCGATCGATACAACTAGAACTGGATACTGAATACTGAGGCATGTTATGGATACGTGGCTCCGGGATTGCTTTCTCGCAGGGAGTCGAGGAAGTGATCTCTGGGTGATGTTACAACATACTTATTAATATTATAATATGCCACTCTTATCTCTTCTAATGCTGCAAGATGCTTGGATCTGCTTGAAGATGCTAGTCTTCGATAGGCTAGGCTTTCCCCTTCTCTTCTGGCATTCTGCGGTTCAATCCACAAATACTACCCTTTTCATTGATACCGATCCATACATAGTGTAGATCCTTGCTTGCGAGTACTTTGGATGAGTACTCACGGTTGCTTTGCTCCCTCTTTTCCCCCTTTTCCTTTCTTTCCGGATGTCGCAACCAGATGGTGGAGCCCAGGAACCAGATGCCACCGTCTATGATGACTACTACTACCACGAGGGTGCTTACTACTACGTGGAGGCCGCCGACGACCAGGAGTAGTTAGGAGGCTCCCAGGCAGGAGGCCTTGCCTTTTCGATCATGTTGCTTTTGTGCTAGCCTTCTTAAGGCAAACTTGTTTAACTTATGTCTGTACTCAGATATTGTTGCTTCCGCTGACTTTTTTGTATTCGAGCTTATGTATTCGAGCCCTCGAGGCCCCTGGCTTGTAATATAAAGCTTGTATGACTTTAATTTGTGTCTAGAGTTGTGTTGTGATATCTTCCCGTGAGTCCCTGATCTTGATCATACACATTGCGTGTATGATTAGTGCACGATTAAATCGAGGGCGTCACAAAGGAAGATGGGCCAAAGCATAGGCTGCTCCTTCTCCTTGTGTGTGTGTTCTACTGATCGTATGATCGTGTCATGCGTGCCCGTGTACATGGGGGCTCCTGGGGATTTTATAGGTCAACCCCCCAGGGGTTACAATGGTAAAGTTACAAGGCCATGGGGTCGGTATGTCAGCGTCCGAGAAGCCGATGATGGGGACCACCGGGTGCCAGGGCTCGCAGGGTTCTCCGGGCACGGGCCCCGTACGCCAGGGGGCATAGTTCGCCGTCTTGTCGATCATCACAGAGTGGCCGGGTCGACTCGGCTACAGTGGCGCACTGCCTAGTCGTCGGCGGCTTGCGTCGGTAGTGATGAGGGGCGCACTGTAGCCACGCCGGCCTCAGTCAGCGGAGTAGGTGGACCACTGTTGCCACGCCTCTGCCAGCCATAGGGGTTGGTGGGGCACTATGGCCACGCTCATCCCCTTTATGGGGACTTGTCCCGTCCTACGCCTTGGATGGGACGGGAGCTGACCCATGGCCGGGTTGAGGAAGACGCCATGAGGGGCCTGGCTTGTTGGAGAAGTCTTGGTTTGTCGGGTTCGGCCGACTTGCGCCAGCCACCTGGGTCGGGCTGCCGTCTTTGCCGGGTTAAGGAGTTTGGCCGGGTTGGGGGACTTGGCTGGGTCGACGAACCCGACCAAGTGCAAGCCGGATTGAGGGGCGATGCTTGCCCCAATGTTTTTGAAAAGGATCCGGGTTCCGCTGCCTGCCCGGGGTTCATCCTCCCGACAATGTGACTTCTTTATGACTAATGTTGAGTCCATGGATTATAAGCACTCTCACCCTTCCACCATTGCTAGCCTCTCTAGTACCATGCAACTTTCGCCAGTGCATTAAACCCACCATATACCCTTCGTCAATACAACTACCATACCTACCTATTATGTCATTTCCATAGCCATCCCGAGATATATAGCCATGCAACTTCCACCATTCTGTTTTGTTATGACACATACCATCATTGTCATATTGCTTTGCATCATGTAATCGGCATAGTATTTTTTGGCAAGGCCATCGTTCTTATTTTTTATACATGTCACTCTTGATAATTGCACATCCCGATACACCGCCGGAGGCATTCATATAGAGTCATATTTTGTTGTAATATCGAGTTGTAATTCTTGAGTTGTATGTAAATAAAAGTGTGATGATCATCATTATTAGAGCATTGTCCCATGTGAGGAAAGGATTATGGAAGCTATGATTCCCTCACAAGTTGGGTTGAGTCTCCAGAATTTATTAAAAATAGAAGAGGCCAAAGAAGCTCAAATAAAATAAAAGAGGCCAAAGAAGCCCAAACAAAAAAAGTGAGAGAAAAGGGAGAAGGGACAATGTTACTATCCTTTTTCCACACTTGTGCTTCAAAGTAGCATCATGATCTTCATGATAGAGAGTCTCCTATTTTGTCACTTTCATATACTAGCGGGAATTTTTCATTATAAGAACTTGGCTTGTATATTCCAATGATGGGCTTCCTCAAATTGCCCTAGGTCTCCGTAAGCATGCAAGTTGGATGCACACCCACTTAGTTTCTTTTTGAGCTTTCATACACTTATAGCTCTAGTGTATCTGTTGCATGGCAATCCCTACTCACTCACATTGATATCTATTGATGGGCATCTCCATAGCCCGTTAATACGCCTAGTTGATGTGAGACTTTTCCTTCTTTTGGTCTTCTCCACAACCACCATATTCTATTCCACATATAGTGCTATATCCATGGCTCACCCTCATGTATTGCATGAAACTTGAAAATTTTTGAGAACATGAAAAGTATGGAACAATTTCTTGGCTTGTCATCGGGGTTATGCATGATAAAATACTATGTGTGATGAAGATGGAGCATAGCCAGACTATATGATTTTGTAGGGATAACTTTCTTTTGCCATGTTATTTTGAGAAGATATAATTGCTATATTAGTATGCTTGAAGTATTATTTTTTATGTCAATATTAAACTTTTGTTTTGAATCTTATGGATCTGAATATTCATGCCACAATAAAGTAGATTACATGGATAAATATGTCAGGTAGCATTCCACATCAAAGATTCTGTTTTTATCATCAACCTACTCAAGGACGAGTAGGAATTAAGCTTGGGGATGCTTGATACGTCTCCAACGTATCTATAATTTTTTTATTGTTCCATGCTATTATATTATCTATTTTGGATTTTTTATATGCATTAATATGCTATTTTATATTATTTTTGGGACTAACATATTAACCTAGAGCCCAGTGCTAGTTTCTGTTGTCCCTTGCTTTTGAGTTTTACAGAAGAGGAATATCAAACGGAGTCCAAACAGAATAAAACTTTCACGATATTTTTTCTTGGACTAGAAGACACCCACATAACTTGGAGAGAGGGCCAGAAGAGTCCCAAGGGGCCCACAAGCCCTTAGGGCGCGCCCTAGGGGGGGCGCCCCTGGCTTGTCGACACCTCAGGAATCCCCTAACCCTAATCTTTGCACCATAAATTCCCAAATATTCCCAAAACATCAGAGGCATCCACCAAAATACCTTTCCGCCACCGCAAGCCTCTGTTCCCGTGAGATCCCATCTTGGGGCCTTTTTTGACACCCTGCCGGAGGGGGATTCTATCACGGGTACATCAACCTTGTTGCCCTTATGATGAAGCGGGAGTAGTTTACCACAGACCTACGGGTCCATAGCTAGTAGCTTGATGTCTTCTTTTCTCTCCCGTTCTTCAATACAATGTTCTCCTTAATGTTCTTGGGGTTCTATCCGATGTGATATTCTTTTGAGGTGTGTTTGTCGAGATCCGGTGAATTGTGGATTTATGATCAGATTATCTATGAATATCATTTGAGTCTTCTCTGAACTCTTTTATGCATGATTAAATATCTTTGTATTTCTCTTCGAATTATCGGTTTGGTTTGGCCAACTAGATTGGTTTTTCTTGCAATGGGAGAGGTGCTTAGTTTTGGGTTCAATCTTGCGGTGTCCTCACCCAGTGACAAAGTAGGGGTAGCGAGGGACGTATTGTAATGTTGCCATCAAGGATAAAAAGATGGGGTTTTCATCATATTGCTTGAGTTTATCCCTCTACATCATGTCATCTTACTTAAGGCGTTACTCCGTTCTCATGAACTTCATACTCTAGATGCATGCTGGATAGCGGTCGATGTGCGGAGTAATAGTAGTAGATGCAGGAAGGAGTCGGTCTACTTGACACGGATGTGATGCCTATATTCATGATCATTGCCTTAGATATCTTCATAACTTTGCATGTTTCTATCAATTGCTCGACAGTAATTTGTTTACCCACCGTATGCTTTCTTTCAAGAGAGAAGCCTCTAGTGAAACCTATGGTCCCCGGGTCTATTTTCCATCATATATTTTCAGATCTACAAACCAAAAAACCAAAAAATACCTTGCTACAATTTATTGATATTTACTTTATTTTGCTCTTTTATTTATCTTTTATACCTATCTCTATTAGATCTCACTCTTGTTCGTGACCGTGAAGGGATTGACAACCCTTTTTCGCGTTGTGTGCAAGTGTTTGTTAGTTTGTGCGTGTGCATAGATTGGAGACTTGCTTGTGCCTCCTACTAGATTGGTACCTTGGTTCTTAATTGAGGGAAATATTTATCTCTACTTTGCTGCATCAACCTTTCCTCTTCAAAGGAAAAAT
Source organism: Triticum urartu (assembly GCF_003073215.2). Classification (NCBI taxonomy): domain Eukaryota; kingdom Viridiplantae; phylum Streptophyta; class Magnoliopsida; order Poales; family Poaceae; genus Triticum; species Triticum urartu. The sequence continues at coordinate 5,221 of NW_024117950.1, read as the reverse complement.
CTACACAAGCACAAGAAGTAGAAGACGCCAAGTCAAGCTACTGGCCAAACACCCTTCTCCCTAGTCTATGGTGCAGAAGTGAACTCATATATGGGTCACCTCGAGTGCTTGACTACAACGAAGTAGAGCAAGAGCAGCTCCATAATGACGATGTCGTGATCCTTGAGGAAGATCGTCTTTGGGCGGCTGTGTGAGCTGCATGCTACCGGAAAGCCTTGCGTCTCTATCATAGCCGCAAGGTTCATGCATGAAGCCTTGAGGAAGGCGACCTTGTCCTTCGGCACGTTCAGTCCACCAAGGGAACAAACAAGTTGATGTTGTATTCCTTGGCTTCCCTTGTGTCGAATCAATAAATTTGGGTTGAATACTCTACCCTCGAAAACTGTTGTGATCCCCTATACTTGTGGGTTATCAGGGGTGTGCTTTTACCTTCAGAGCCGATGGGGTCCATCGTAATGCCGTCAATCATGTCGTGCACTGCGATTGGACCGAATGATTAGTTGAAGTGGAGCTAGAGTCACCGGAGCGGGGGAGAGGAAGTAGGTTAGAAGAGAAAGACGAGGAGGCTCTTTGTTTGTTGGATGGAGATGTGGTCACACTTATAATGAAGTATAGGTTGTATTTACGAAGGAGGGGGTTAATCGATCGGGCCATTCAAACGTTCTGGAGGGAAGGAATTTTTTTGAGGGAGGCCAGTTGGAGGTAAAGATATTTTGGAGGGAATAATTTATTTCCAAGAAAAGAATAGTTGGGGGGAACACTATTTTGAGGGCGAGTCAATGGGATGGAAGGATCGCACCTAAGTGTGTTATAAGTTGGACCATGCTATAGAGGATCGCGACACACAATATATTTGTAATTGTACACATAAATTTAGCAATGAACATGATCATGTGAAGTGTAATGGTGTCATGAGTGTTTAATTTCAAATCCAAAGTCATGTTACCATTTGCCACATCAGATATTGGCATCCTACTTGTGATGACCCACAAGTATAGGGGATCAACCATAGTCCTTTCGATAAGTAAGAGTGTCAAACTCAACAAGGAGTAGAAGGAAATGACAACAGTGTTCGGCAAGGTAATCTCTGCAAGTGTTGTAAGTAACAGTTATAAATAGTTTTCTAGCGAGATAATTCATAAAAGGTAACAAGTAACAATAGTAGCAAGAGTGTAGAAAGGTAGCCCAATCCTTTTTGTAGAAAAGGACAGGCTGGAACATTCTCGTATAACAAGCAAAGAGTTCTTGTGGACACATGGGAATTATCATCTAGTCACTTTCATCATGTTTGTTGGATTCGCATTCGCTACTTTGATAATTTGATATGTGGGTGACTGGTTCTTTGATGTTGTTCTTACTTTAACAAGACTCCCACTTACGATTACCCCCTCTCTCAAGCATCCGCAACTACGAAAGAAGAATTAGGATAAATCTAATCATAGCATGAAACATATGGATCCAAATCAGCCCCTTTTGGAATAACGCATAAACTAGGGTTTAATCTTCTGTCACTCTAGAAACCCATCATCTACTTATTACTCCACAATGCCTTCCCTTAGGCCAAAGTATGGTGAAGTGTCATGTAGTCGACATTCACATGACACCACTAAAGGAAGCTACAACATACATATCATCAAAATATCAAACGAATACCAAATTTACACGATTACTTATAACCAGACTTCTCCCATGTCCTCAAGAACAAAAGTAACTACTCACAAATCATATTCAAGATCAGAGGGGTATTGAATATCATTAAGGATATGCACATATAATCTACCACCAAATAAACCAACTAGCATCAACTACGAGATGTAATCAACACTACTAGCAACTCACATGTACCAATCTGAGGTTTTGGGACAAAGATTGAATACAAGAGATGAACTAGGGTTTTAGATGAGATGGTGTTGGTGAAGATGTTGATGAAGATTGGTCCTCCATGATGACAGGATCATTTGTGATGTCATTGGCTTCGATTTCCCCCTCCCGGAGGGAAGTGTCCCCAGCGGAATCACTCCTCCGGAGAGCTAAAGTGCTCCTGCACAGGTTCTGCCTCGAGATGGCGGTGCTTCGTCCCGAAAGTCTTCTTCTCATTTTTCTAGGGAAAATGGAATCATATAGGAGAAGATGGGCCTCGAACACCTACCAGGGGCCTTGGGGGGTAGGGCGCGTCCCCAATGCTTTGTGGCTTCCTGGTGGATCCCCCTCTGGTAATTCTTTCACCAATATTTTTATATATTCCAAAATAATTCTCCATAAATTTTTAGGTTATTTAGAGTTGTGCAGAATAGATATCTCTATTGTAGCCCTTTCCGGTCCAGAATTCTAGCTGCTGGCAATCTCCCTCTTCATGTGAAACTTGCAAAAAAAGAGAGAAAAGGCATAAGAATTGCATCATAAAGTGAAATAATAGTCCAAAACTCAATAAATAATAGTAGGAGAACCTGATGCAAAATGGTCGTATCAATGTGCTCTTGGGAAACAGCCCTCGTCTTTCAACGCATTTATGAGGTGTGTGATGTACAAGCTTGAATCTGATATGTTGAAGGCGATTCTTAGAGGATTGCGATGCATAATATATTTGTAATTGTGCATGTAACTTCATCAATGAACATGATCATGTCAAGTGTGATGGTGTCATGGGGGTGTTTTATTTGAAATGCAAAGTAGTGTCGATGGTTCTCAAGTCATATATTGGCATCCTACGTGCGTACTCTCACGTGATAGCCCTTGTCTTCAATGCGTCGTGAACATCCTGGGACAACATAGATCCAATCATACTTTGTCCTTTTTTGTCAAGATGATGCATGCCACATTTTGCATTGGATTATGTCGTTTATGTACCTCCGCTATGGCACTTTTGAGTCATTTCTATGCATTTTGTAGTCATTGTTCATTACAAAATACTTAAAAACACACCTACCGGTCTATGCAATTATTTGGACTAATGCACGGGGTCATACACACACACACATCCAGGCTATTCTGTTTCGCGTAACAGAATATTATTCTGTTTCGCTACTAGAACTGACGGTTTCACGCGGCTGTACAGATGAAAATCGAGGCGTTGAACTTGTGCTCCTCGATTTTTTTCGTCAGAACAGGGCGTGTAATATATAATTGGAAAGCTCTTGACATCTTGATTACAATAATATAGAAATTTTTGGCAAAATCATCATGGTTTAAGAGTAGTTTTGAAAAAATGGCTCTTTCAAAACTGCTCTTAAACCATGATGATTTTGCAAAAAAGTTCTATATTATTGTAATCTAGATGTCAAGAGCTTTCCAACGATATATTACACTCCCCGTTCGGACGAAAAAAATCGAGGAGGATCAGTTCGACGTGATGAAAATCATCAGTACAGTCACCTAAAACCATCAGTTCAAGTAGCGAAACAGAATAATATTCTATTACGCGAAACAGAATAGCTCACTCCTATATATATATATATATATTCTCTAACATTCACGTTTCACATCTGAGATTCATGGAGGTGTTAGAGAATCGTGATGCACGATAATATATTTGTAATTGTGCATGTAACTTTATCAATGAACATGATCATGTAAAGTGTGATGGTGTGTCATGGAGGTGTTTTATTTCAAATGCAAAGTAGTGTTGCCGGTACTCACGTCTTATCTTGGCATCATGTGTACTCTTACGCGATAGCCCTTGTCTATGAACGCGTCATGAACATCTTGCGACAACATAAGTCCCAGTGTACTCCGTCCTTTTTAGTCCAGATGATGCGGGCACATTGTGCATTGGATTATTAAATGTCGTTAGTACATCCCCTACGACACTTTTTGGGTCATTTCTAGGTGAATCTTAGAGGTTTGTGATGCACAATAATATATTAGCAATTGTGCATGTACCTTCATCGGTGAAGATATCATGTTAAGTGTGATGGTGTCATCAGGGTGTTTTATTTGAAATGCAAAGTAGTGTTGCCAGTTCTCACGTCATATCTTGCCATCCTCCGTACTCTTATGAGAATCATGTGAAATGTATAACTATGTATGGTACATCGTGTTGATGGTTGTCACGTTTCAATTTGTACAAATGACATTTACATATATCTTACCGAATTGGTAAAAAGAAAAGAATCAAGGCTGGCGGTACTATAACTCCTCCATCCAAGCGTGAATTGTGCTTATTGACTCCCCTCGAATAAACGCACCACCGCCCCCATTTCTTCTCCCACTACCCTCTCCCACCGGTCGGCACCCTCGTCATCCTTTTGATGGCCGCCTCCCTGGATCCGTCCCATACCTCAGATTCTAGATGTTCTTCATCGCCATCCCCAATGCGGATGCCGCCTCCATCGCTGCCATGGGAAATCAACATGGTAGGCGAGATGGCGATGTAGATGCATCTCGCGACGGAGCGCAGATTGAGGCGTGGCTCGCCATCTCCGACCTCCTAGCCCTATAGCACGCGGATCCAATTTTCGCTAACATGCAGCTTGCCATGGACTACTCCTTCGAGTCCCTCTGTACAGACAAGGAGGCGAGGGTGGCGTACATGGAGAAACAACATCGGCTGCAAGAGACACAAGGGAGGTTGCCTCTTTCTTCACTTCCAGTCCTTCCGACGACGGCCAGGAGAAGCAGAGGCCTCTGGCTTTGACTCCGTTGCCGCATCCTGCATCCCAAGACACAATGTTGCAGGAGGCGACGGTGGAGCATCCGCTAGAGCCTTGACCCTTGGGATGCTACGGTCGTCGGCGACCTTGCCTCCTGCAACCCAGGATGTAGAGGGCTCAGGGTCTACCTCCGTCAACGATGTATTCCTCGTGCTATCAGACGATGACAATTAGGCTGAGCGGCGACTTCAAAGGCTCTACTGCTGGATTTGGTTGCGTCGTCCTTCCAGTTTTACTATAATTGGAAGTATTTTTTATTTGAACCGTGGTGTTCAAATATGGCATGTGTAACCAATGCAAACTAGGTAAATTGTAATGTATAATTAATTTTCATCAAATTTTAGTTTAACTTATATTAAGTTCTTGTTGTACTGATGACCCACAAGTATAGGGGATCTATCGTAGTCCTTTCGATAAGTAAGAGTGTCAAACCCAACGAGGATCAGAAGGAAATGATAAGCGGTTTCCAGCAAGGTATTCTCTGCAAGTACTGAAATAAGTGGTAACAGATAGCTTTGTGGTAGGATAATTTGTAACGAGCAACAAGTAACAAAAGTAAATAAAGTGCAGAA
>NW_024117949.1:0-39898 GCF_003073215.2 Triticum urartu | reverse complement strand
ACCCTCAGTTCCTTAATATAAGACATTTTCGTAGTTCAATTGAAAGTACCCAAATGTCTAGTATTTAGAAAAACAAGTAGTAGTTTTCTTGAGCACATATCTGGGAAAGCTTGCCACACTTTATATATGTCCATACGCTAATGCAACACCATTCGAATAATAGAAATATACACTAATCCAGTGGCTAGTGCAACAATAGAGTAGTTATTTTATTACAGGGTACAGTACAATGGTTTTACTGAACAGATTTCCATAAGCTCTAGAACTGGAAGATTTCTATAAGAATTAACAATACAAAATGTAAAGGTAACAAGTTTCAGCATTGGTATACTAGTTGTGCCAGAGCATTAAACCAAATACAAAATTCTGAAGGTAACTAGCATTATTAACTAATGACAGTATAAAAAACTTGCAAACCATGTACCTTCAAGGTAAATATCATTTCGAATTCAAGGGTACCTAAAAATTGCTATCCCAATCTTGATAATGGATCAAACATAAAAACTTAATCGAACGAATCAAGAGAACAGCCGGAGGAGGAGGTGCCCACTCTTCACCTTTTCTCTTGACACCGTACAAAATATTGACTTATCTCATGAAAGTGAGGTATGTAATCTATAAGCTTTAACAGTGCAAAAATCTGAAGGTAGTAACAAGATTCATCGTTGGTATACTGGATGTGCAATAGCATTAGAATGCCTTAGCTAAAAAATCTTTAACACATCCACAATCAATAGTTAACCTTGAAATAATCAAGTGACATTAAATGGCATTGCTTAAATTTATTGGTGGCATTAGACTGAGTGTGGCATTAGTTAAATGTGCATCACTTTAGCTGTAGCATTGCTTGACTTGATTGCTGGCGTTATACTAACAGCAAAAAAGTGGCAATAAGAGCATGGGAGGCCCATTCGGACAGTGGGCGCACCAATACGATGTACCTCCACGGACACATAGAGTGGTGAGGGTGGTATGGTTGCCCAGAGCAACAAATATCCAGGCAGCATATGTGGATTATGTCCCAGTTTTGTTCTCTTTAGCCACCTTTTTCCTATGTGAGGACAACAAACCGATCGACCTGGTCATTCTCTATTGCGCTATCATGCCTTTCTACCCTTCTTCAACCAAGAGACATGAGACTCGTTCCTTAGCTACTGATTTCCCCCTTCTCAACCTAGATGCGGGTTCGATGCCTAGTCTCTTGGACAGTACAGTCTCCCTTCCTTTCCTTGTTCAACCCATACATGGATTAGTCTACATGAAGTAGGGTTTCCTTTAATAGTGCAAGTTAAGGGACGGAGGCCATTCCGCGCGGGCGCTGGGTCTGAGAGGACGGCCTTGTCATCAGTGCATGACCTCGCTCGCCAACGACGAGTGCGTCAACGCTGCACGTCCTTTTCTTCCCCGACAGATTTGTGACCACAGGTGAGGAGGGACAAAGAGGCCATCTTTTTTAGATCTGGAGAGAGGGTGATAGTGTGAGAAGCAATTGGGCAGCCCTTAGCAAGAAAGCACTGAAGCTCCAGCCTATATATCTTTTTTATACTGCTAGTACTAGAGGTGGAGTAGTGGTAGAGTAGTTTATATTTTCTCTACATACAATACCAGTTAGTCGTGCTTCAAAACAGAATGGCACGTCATTAAATAAATAAAGGTCGCTAACTAATGCGGCAACTTGGGCCAACGCGGCCGGATCGCATTTTGCATGAGAAATTACACACCATGTTTCGTTGACATGTGGTCCCGTTCCAACATGTCAGTGAGATGACGGCGAGTCCTTTGGTACAATTTCTGAACGGACGTCTATGTAGGCCCGGGTGCCTCTTCATGTACCGTGGCAACCTTCCACCGACTCTTCGTCGTTCCCTCTCAATTTGGAACTGATGTCGCACGCTCTTCCTCCCTCCTCCATTTGCCTTCACCCTTCCTTCTGCCATTGTTCGACCGTCTTCTCCATGGAGGGAACAGGCTGTAAACGACCCTGTTATTCTTGCCCCGATCTGAATGATGACGCGGTGGAGGAACTCATTGATCGGTGCGACGTCATCACCTCGTCTAGCAGGGCAAGTTTGTTCAAGACCATTCTCGACTCAACTAATAACATCATTACAACAAACCCAAGGGTCCAAGAGCGGTTTGATCTCCCCTATCTTCTTCACCATGACACTGCTGACTGGCACGCGGACGACGGAGGCCTCCCCTTGTGCAAGTTGGTGCCGCTTGATAATGATACGTGTGATGTTAGGATGCCATCGCTTGAGGGTAAGGCTTGGGAAGGCGCAAATGGAGATTGGGTTGTCTATATTGTGTACAACTGCGAGTGGGAACTTGTGAATGTGTACACTCATCACCGGGTTCCACTTCCAAAAATCTCAGACTACCCAAAGGTTGAGCACACCAATATTCTACGTACGTTCAACTATGATCATGGTAACTATCGTCTATAGAAGATAGCAATTTGTCGAGTTCCCGACCGCTCTTGGGGTTATAGGAATGCTTGTGTTGTCGCTATCTTTGACAAGCTTGTTACCGTCCTTCATAGTTCGACTCGATGGATATTGCTCAAAAATCAGTTTCTATACACGGATGAGTACTGTGATGCAATTTAATACAAGGGTCTTGTGTTTGCTGACACCACTCATGGCACTGTTTTTGCATGGAATCCTTATGGTTTCGGTACGTTTGTCTTCCACCCAAATTATAATTGTTTCGTCCACATGCATGTGATTTAGCTAGTTTCACTTTACTAATCAACCTTCTTTTGTTTCCATGGTCCTGTGAACATTCCACCACCTATATTTGAAAAAAAATTATAACCAAGGGGGAGATGACAATGATGATGATCACGAGCATGAGGACCCATATACTCAGTGGCGCCTGGCAACTTATTCTGATGGATCACATCTTCTTGTTTGTATACAGGGCACTACTGATGTTACTAAGGACCTATTCCAACATCCGTTCTAGGGTATTTGGGATGGATACTACTGTGCTAGTGCCAACACCTTCTCCCTAGTTTAGTATTGATACTCTTGGAGGAAACTCGCTCTTCCTTTGGCAAAACTATCCAATGATGGTGAAAGGCGATTCTGCTGCTGTGACACAACGTTTCTACCATTTATGAGAAGATATTGTATCTATACCTCAGACATTGCTATGGTTCCCTACCGTGGCTATCACAATATGTGTCCTGACATAGGCTGCTTCATCCTGGATGATCAGTCATGCGTTGGTCTCGAGATTGACAGTAGTTGGCCCTTCCTAGAGAAACACTTTCTGGTTCAAAGCAAGCGTTTCACCGACGAGTGGTTGAGCTTAAGTTCATTTCATTTCTTGTTATTTGTTGTGTGATGAAACCTTTAGTTTTTATAATGTATCCACGTTGTCGTTGTGGGTTGATGACCTGTTGTATGTAATAAAATGATATACCTGTGATAAATTTACTGAATTTATGAATGGCTTCCGAGTTGCTTCTCTGAGTGGGTGTTGCGATGAGGCAAAAAAATATTTTTCGAATACATAATTGCACGTGCATTGCAACAGGTTATCGGATGAGTCCAATCAACAATAGTACTGCTATTTGTACTAGCTTCACAGGCTTTGCGTGTCGGATAGGTGTTTTTACTGTAGCTACGAATCCCATCATCCTAGGTCCTCGGATGAGTCTAGTAGAAATTGCATTCTGATGTTTGGGTTCAAACTTTCAAAACTGTTGCACTATCTCTACGTCTACGTATACGTAATACAACAAGTTTTAAACTTGAGACTAGCCACCCACCCTCACAAAGAACACTTTTTAACCTAGCACAGACTCCAGGAAATTTGGACATAGTGTGAGGTGGGCCATATGTTAATGTGTTCATTGTACATAACCAGCACCTCGAATCGTCGATATATAGTTGGGTGGCATGGGCCAGAACAAGCATTCAAGTCCAGGAGTACGACACACGCCACCAGCACGACTTCCATCTGATACCATATTTCTTGGAGTCTGTGCTACAGCTATCTCTTCAACCTCCTCGTTTCTCTAACTCAGCCATCACGCGGCGGGCGAGGTGGGGGTTTGCCGATAGTCGGTTTCCTCAACTGCAGTCCCACTTGTAAGGCCAACTCCAACGCACAACCCCAAACAGACCTCCATTTTGCCCGGATTCTGTCCGTTTGGGTAGGGCAATGGGGTAGTGTCCGGGTCATTTCTCGGATGCGGTGTTCATGCGCCCAACACGCAGACGCATCTGCTACCTCTTTAGCATGCGTTGGTTTTCCCTTGAAGAGGAAAGGGTGATGCAGCAACATAGCGTAAGTATTTCCGTCAGTTTTTGAGAACCAAGGTATCAATCCAGTAGGAGACTACACGCAAGCTGCCTAGTACCTGCACAAACAAATAAGAACCTTGCAACCAATGCGATAAAGGGGTTGTCAATCCCTTCACGGCCACTTGCAAAAGTGAGATCTAATAAAGATAATAGGATAAATATTTTTGGTATATTCATATAGATTGGAAAGTAAAGATTGCAAAATAAACAATAAAAAAAATGGCTAGTTGACGGGAAAATAATATGATGTAAAGTAGACCCCGGGGCCATAAGTTTCACTAGTGGCTTCTCTCAAGATAGCATGTATTACGGTGGGTGAACAAATTACTGCCGAGCAATTGATAGAAAAGCGCATAGTGAAAGGATCGAGAAGAGGTGTCTAGAGGGGGGGCGTGAATAGACTCTTAACAAAGAAAAGTAGCAGTTTTTAATTTCTTCAAGTTAAGGTGGAGTTTTATCACAAGTTTAAACATTCACAATACATCCAAGCAAGCATGACAAGAGTATATGAGCAGCGGAAAGTAAAGCATGCAATTTGCAAGAAAGTAAAGAGATGGGATTGGAGTATGCAAACGCAATTGGGGACACAGAGATTTTTGGCGTGGTTCCCATAGGTGGTGCTATAGTACATCCACATTGATGGAGACTTCAACCCATAAAGGGTAACGGTTGCGCGAGTCCACGAAGGGCTCCACCCACAAAGGGTCCACGAAGAAGCAACCTTGTCTATCCCACCATGGCCATCGCCCATGAAGGACTTGCCTCACAAGGTTAGATCTTCATGAAGTCGGCGATCTCCTAGCCCTTACAAACTACTTGGTTCAACTCCACAATCTTGACAGAGGCTCCCAAGTGAAACCTAACCAATCTAGGAGACACCACTCTCCAAAAGGTAATAGATGGTGTGTTGATGATGAACTCCTTGCTCTTGTGCTTCAAATGATAGTCTCCCCAACACTCAACTCTCTCTCACATATTTGGATTTGGTGGAAAGATGATTTGAGTGGAAAGCAACTTGGAGAAGGATAGAGATCAAGATTCATATGGTTGGAATGGAATATCTTGGTCTCAACACATGAGTAGGTGGTTCTCTCTGAGAAAATGAATGTTGGAGTGTAGGCACGTTCTGAAAGCTCTCTCCATGAAGTAAGAGTGGGTGGAGGGGTATATATAGCCTCCACACAAAATCTAACCGTTACACACAAATCACCAAACTCGGTGGGACCGAATAATGAAACTCGGTCGGACCGATTTAGTTCATAATGTGACCGTTAGGCATTTTGGTTGGACCCATATGATCAACTCGGTGAGACCGATGTGCTAGGGTTAGGATAAAACCTCATCTCGGTTTGACCGATTACACAAACTCGGTGAGACCAATTTTAGTAATAAGAAAAACAGAGAGTTGGTCAGGCAAACTCAGTGGGACCGATTGCTTATCTTGGTAAGACCGAAATTATTGGAACAGGCAACAGAGAGTTTGCAAGCCCATCTCGGTGAGACCGAGATCATCGGTGAGACCGAATGGATTATGGTTTCTGGCAGTGGCTATGTCAAGAGAACTCGGTGGCACCAGATAGAACATTTCGGTGGGGCCGAGTTTGATCTTTGGTTTGGGACATATGTGGATATGGGAAAGTGGTCGAGGGTTTTTTGGAGCATATCACTAAGCATTTTGAGCAAGAAACCAATTAAGCAACACCTCATCCCCTTTTAATAGTATTAGCTTTCCTATGGACTCAATGTGATCTTGGATCACTGAAAGTAAAATGTAGAGTCTTGCGCTTTAGAGCTTGAGCCAATCTTTTGTCCTTAGCATTTTGAAGGGGTTCCACATCTTCTTGTCCATGCCACTCCATCTGTTGAACTTGTCTACAATATTATAGATCAAAACATTAGTCCAACAGGAGATATGTTGACATTAATTACCAAAACCACCTAGGGAGCACTTTGTCGGCGTCCTGGGAACGGGTGTCCCCAGACTTGCCTGCCTGCGGCCCATGGCGTGGCTATGCAGGCAGGTCTGTACGGCCCATCTTCGTCGACAAGGAACCAAGACCCTCGCGAGGGGCCAAGCCTCGCAAGGCAGACGACGAAAGACCTCCTCAGGAGCAGCCTCGCCAGGCAGGCTGACGAGGGGAATAGAGATCAAGGCGAGGCAAACCTCGCGAGGTTCTCGATTCGTGAGCGATGACGATCGAGACCAGGCGGGCGCCAGCATGCGCAGTCTCCTTGCTTCCTCTTTTGTGCTAACGGGGCAAGCGCAGGCACGGAGTACCGAGGCATCAAGCAAAGGTTTCCATATCGGTGCAACAAGACCAAGACCGCAGGACTGCAAGACGAAAGTCACCATGGAGCCCAGGACGGCGTCATCGCCAGAGTCTTTTGCAGGAGAAGACTACTTTTTTCAGGATAGCTTGTACTAGTTGTCCCCTTTCAAATTGGCCGTTGTTGGCTCCCTTCCCGCTCAATATTTGGGAAGAGGACCAGGGCCACTATAAATAGAGCTAGCTATCACCGTAGCTAGAGGGAGAGAAAAGAAAGGGAGGGAGATCTGATCCCGATCCTCAGCAACACACCCACCAAGCACAAGAACACCTCGACCTCAGGAGGCTGTTCTTCCCCTTGTACTGTTCATCATCAGCCCAAGAGGCAATCCACCACCACCACATTGGAGTAGGGTATTACACCACAATGGTGGCCCAGATACACCTCGTCTAGCCCTACCGTGCAAGCCACGTGTCAGGGCGGGGTTGTACACGCCCCGGGGGCTCTCCGCAGAGGGAGCCCCCCGCCCACGCACAAGTGAAGGCCCTGACCAACGCGTCCACATGGTCCTCTACCCAACGCGCCAGGTCGCCCCGGATGGCCGTGGGTACGGGGGCAATTGCGGCGTCGAGGTCAAAGTTGGGGTCGACATTCAAAAGGTGGTTGAAGACACGAGAGAAGGCGCGTTGAAGTAAGCCACACCCCCTTTCCTCCACAAGCTAGCGAGCTCTGGCAGATCGAGCCTCTAGGCGCGTCACCACCTCGGTAAAGAAGGTCAGGTGGCTGGCATAGTCGTTCGAGTGGGGGCCGGAGCATTCTCGTCGCAGATATAACCCAGGGCGGTGTTGGCCCTGTTCCGGAGGCCTTGAAGCATAGGAGCATGCTCATGCTCCAGCGTCCGGCGCTGGAGCACCTCCTCCCTGTTTTGTCGTGCAACGGCCTCAACACCTTCAAACCGGTTCCGGAGAGAAAGCAGCTCGGCGTGGGCGGAGGCCAAGTCTGCCTACGCCGTAACCAGGGCGGCGGCTGTGGCCTCCGCACGCCTCTCGGCCTCATCCAGCCTAGGCCTGAGGGCGACGGCTCTGCCCGCATCCTCCAGACCCGCGAGCTTCAGTTTTGAGTCATACATGCCCCCCAGATCTATGCAAACCTCGGCCACCCGGCGGTTGATCTCCTCCTCGACTTCGGCCTCGCGGGCGTCGACGACGTCTTCTGCCTGAGCAACTTGACGCTCCCTCGTCTCAAGTTACTCAAGCTCGAGGCTGCGCTCTGATGACCCACAAGTACAGGGGATCTATCGTAGTCCTTTCGATAAGTAAGAGTGTCGAACCCAACGAGGAGCGCAAGGAAATGATAAGCGGTTTTTAGCAAGGTATTCTCTGCAAGTACTGAAATAAGTGGTAACAAATAGTTTTGTGATAGGATAAATTGTAACGAGCAACAAGTAACAAAAGTAAATAAAGTGCAGCAAGGTGGCCCAATCCTTTTGTAGCAAAGGACAAGCCGGAACAAACTCTTATAATAGTAAAAGCGCTCCCGAGGACACATGGGAATATCGTCAAGCTAGTTTTCATCACGTTCATATGATTCGCGTTCGATACTTTGATAATTTGATATGTGGGTGGACCGGTGCTTGGGTTCTATTCTTACTTGAACAAACATCCCACTTATGATTAACCTCTATTGCAAGCATCCGCAACTACAACAAAAGTATTAAGGTAAACCTAACCATAGCATGAAACATATGGATCCAAATCAGCCCCTTACGAAGCAACGCATAAACTAGGGTTTAAGCTTCTGTCACTCTAGCAACCCATCATCTACTTATTACTTCCCAATGCCTTCCTCTAGGCCCAAATAATGGTGAAGTGTTATGTAGTCGACGTTCACATAACACCACTAGAGGCTAGACAACATACATCTTATCAAAATATCAAACGAATACCAAATTCACATGACTACTAATAGCAATACTTCTCCCTTGTCCTCAGGAACGAACATAATTACTCACAAAGCATATTCATGTTCATAATCAGAGGGGTAATAATATGCATATAGGATCTGAACATATGATATTCCACCAAATAAACCAACTAGCATCAACTACAAGGAGTAATCAACACTACTAGCAACCTACTAGCACCAATCCCAGACTTTGAGACAAGAATTGGATACAAGAGATGAACTAGGGTTTGGAGATGAGATGGTGCTGGTGAAGATGTTGATGGAGATTGCCCTCTCCTGATGAGAGGAGCGTTGGTGATGACGATGGTGATGATTTCCCCCTCCCGGAGGGAAGTATCCTCGGCACAACAGCTCTGCCAGAGCTCTAGATTGGATCCGCCAAGGTTCTGCCTCGTGGCGGCGGAGTCTCATCCCGAAAAGTTCCCCCTTATTTTTTTCTCATTGAAAGACTTCATATAGGAGAAGATGGACGTCGGAGAGCCACCAGGGGGCCCACGAGGTAGGGGGTGCGCCCTAGGGGGGGCGCCCCCCCCACCCTCGTGTGCAGGGTGTGAGCCCCCTGGCCTTCATATTTGGCGAGGATTTTTCTTCATTTTTTTAAGATGTTCCGTGGAGTTTTAGGACTTTTGGAGTTGCGCAGAATAGGTCTCTAATATTTGCTCCTTTTCCTGCCCAGAATTCCAGCTGCCGGCATTCTCCCTCCTTATGTAAACCTTGTAAAATAAGAGAGAATAGCCATAAGTATTGTGACATAAAGTGAAATATCAGTCCATAATGCAATAAATATCGATATAAAAGCATGATGCAAAATGGACGTATCAACTCCCCCAAGCTTAGACCTCACTTGTCCTCAAGAGAAAAGCCGATAGCAATAAATATGTCCTCATGTTTAGAAGTAGAGGCATCGATAAAAATAAAATACGGACATGAAGGCATCATGATTATTCTCATAATATCAACATATATAGATTTTGTCATATGATTACTTATATTTAAGTGATGATCTATTCAAGTATAAATCATAAACCTTATTGGGATCCGACAAACTATAATCTCAGTCATTGAAGCAATTGCAATTTATCATAACATCGGAAAGAGTCTATGTCAGAGCTAAAAAGCAAGTCCACATACTCAACTATCATTTAGTCCTCCATAATTGCTAACACTCACGCGATACTTGTGGTTACGGAGTTTTAATCGGACACAGAGAAAGATAGGGGTTTATAGTTTTGCCCCACAACCTTTTACCTCAAGGGTAATGTCAGCAATAATGGTTCGTGCTCCCCTACATCCAATTAGATATATATATATATATATCATGTTCTTTCCAACATGCTGAGCTGGCCAAAGGATAAAATGAAAAAGAAAAGGTGAAGATCACCATGACTCTTGCATAAGGTAGAAGATAACAATAAAGAATAGGCCCTTCGCAGTGGGAAGCAGAGGTTGCCATGCACTTCTATGGTTGGATATATAAAATCTCAATGCGAAAGAACGTCACCTTATATTGCCCCTTCTGATATGAACCTTTATTATGCAGTCCATCGCTTTTATTACTTCCACATCACAAGATCGTATAAAGCTTATTTCTCCCACACCAATCAATCATACATATTTAGAGCAATTTTTATTGGTTTGCACCAATGACAACTTACTTGAAGGATCTTACTCAATCCATTGGTAGATATGGTGGACTCTCATGGCAAAACTGGTTTAAGGGTATTTGGAAGCACAAGTAGTATTTCTACTTGCTGCTGAGAATTTGGCTAGCATGAGGGGGGAAGGCAAACTCAACAAGTTAGAGGATCCATGACAACATACTTTATCTCAGATATAAGAAAGACATAACTCATTATGTTGTCTTCCTTGTCCAACATCAACTCTTTGTCATGTCATATTTTAATGAGTGCTCCCAATCATAAAAGATGTCAATGATAATATATTTATATGTGAAAACCTCTCTTTCCTTATTACTTCCTATTAATTGCAACAATGACCAAAGCTATGTCTGCCAACTCCCAACAACTTTTAATCGTCATACTCTTTCTATGTGAAGTCATTACTCTCAAAAAGATCAATATGAACTTTTTGTTTCTTTTTATTCTTTTTCTCTTTTCTTTTATTCACCCAAGATTATGGCAAAATAGTCAAGCCCTGGACTCAACACTAATCTTTATTATATATAGCTCACGGACTCGATTACATAGAGAGATCATAAAGCAAAACTCAAAACTAGATCATGCCATAAACTTTATTCTACTAGATCAAGATACTACTAATAGGATCAAACTAAAAAAAGGATAAAGATAGGAGTTGTGAAAGTGATACGATACCGGGGCACCTCCCCCAAGCTTGGCAGTTGCCAAGGGGAGTGCACATGCCCATGTGATTATATCTCCTTGGTTGGTGAAGAAGGTGGAGGTGTTGTTGATGATGCAGGCTTGTCATCCATCTTCCAAGGCATAGGTTCACCATCATAGAAGGATGATCGAGTCTCCGGAATCCTCGAATCTGCAGCTAAACTCATTCTTTTGAATATATATTCATACTCATAGTTTTGGTTTTGCAGGTCATAGATTTGGGCTCGGAGGTGCTCGATCTTCTCATATAGCTTGAAGATGGCCTCCTCGGTGTTCTTGGAATCCGGCTTGTAGTTGTTGGTGAACTCCGCGAGCATCGTGTGGCTAGCGTTGATTCCACGCTCCACCATCCCCTGGCACTTGAAAATTTGTTGCTCCATTGCTTCGAGCCTCGTCTCCACACTTCCGGTTCCCTTTGGTCCCTCAACATTGCGGATGTGCAACAACCCATCACGCATCTCAATGGTTTGAGGGTGTCGCAGCACCTCCGTGAGGTAAGGGTTGATGACCTTCTCGAAGAACTTGTCCTTGGAAGCACTTGGGGTCGTCATGATAATCTATATCTGTCAGAAAAACATCTCGAAACAAGAACAGAGGAGGTTTGCGTGATATGGGAGTCAAAACCTTCGGGAGAATATATAATGAATTTTTACCGACCAAAATATGTATCGTGCAAGAAAATGGAGTTCGGAAGGCACACGAGGTGCTCACGAGGTAGGGGCGCGCCCAGGGGGTAGGGCTCGCCCACCACCCTCGTGGGGCCCTCGTGTCCTTCCCGGACTGCTACTTATTTTTATATTTTTCTAAATATTCCAAAACGGAGAAATATTGCCTTAAAAATTGTTTTGGAGTCAGTTTACTTACCGTACCACATACCTATTCCTTTTCGGAGTCTGAAACGTTCCAGAAAGTGTCTCTTATGTATTCCTCTAGGGTTATGGTTTCAATAATATTGGTTTCAACATTTATGGGATTACCTGAGATATAGTGTTTGATTCTTTGACCGTTCACCACCTTCGGATTTGTGCCCTCGAAGTTGTTGATTTTTATGGCACCGGAACGATAGACCTCTTCGATAACGTAGGGGCCTTCCCATTTAGAGAGAAGTTTTCCTGCAAAAAATCTTAAACGAGAGTTGTATAGCAATACATAATCACCTACATTAAACTCACGCTTTTGTATCCTTTTGTCATGCCATCTTTTAACTTTTTCTTTAAACAACTTGGCATTTTCATAAGCTTGGGTCCTCCATTCATCAAGTGAACTAATATCAAATAACCGCTTTTCACCAGCAAGTTTAAAATCATAGTTGAGATCTTTAATATCCCAATATGCCTTATGTTCTAGTTTGAGAGGTAAGTGACAGGCTTTTCCATAAACCATTTTATACGGAGACATACCCATAGGATTTTTATATGCAGTTCTATAAGCCCATAATGCATCATCAAGTTTCTTGGACCAATTATTTCTAGACCTATTAACAGTCTTTTGCAAAATTAATTTGAGCTCTCTATTGCTCAAGTCTACTTGACCACTAGACTATGGGTGATAAGGAGATGCAAATCTATGATTAACATCATATTTAGCAAGCATTTTACGGAAAGCACCATGAATAAAGTGTGAACCACCATGAGTCATTAAATATATAGGGACTCCAAACCTCGAAAAAATAACTTCTTTAAGCATTTTAATAGAAGTGTTATGATCAGCACTACTAGTTGGAATAGCTTCTACCCACTTAGTAACGTAATCAATAGCAACTAGAATATGTGTGTATCCATTAGAGGCAGGAAAAGGTCCCATATAATCAAAGCCCCAAACGTCAAATGGTTCAATAACAAGAGAATAATTCAGAGGCATTTCTTGACGTCTACTAATATTACCAATTCTTTGACATTCATCACAAGACAAGACAAACTTACGGGCATCCTTGAAGAGAGTAGGCCAATAAAAACCAGATTGCAATACCTTATGTGCAGTTCTATCTCCAGCATGGTGTCCTCAGTAAGCCTCAGAATAACACTTGCGTAGGATCTGTTCCTGTTCATGCTCGGGTACACAACGTCTAATAACACCATCTACTCCTTCTTTATAAAGATGTGGGTCATCCCAAAAGTAATGTCTTAAATCATAGAAAAACTTTTTCTTTTGTTGGTATGTGAAGCTAGGTGGTATAAATTTAACAACAATATAATTAGCATAATCAGCATACCATGGAGTACTACGAGAAGTACTTATAAGATTTAATTGTTCATCAGGAAAGCTATCATTAATAGGTAGTGGGTCATCAAGAATATTTTCTAACCTAGACAAGTTGTCTGCAACGGGGTTCTCAGCTCCCTTTCTATCAACAATATGCAAATCAAATTCTTGTAGCAAGAGAAGCCATCTAATAAGTCTAGGTTTAGCATCTTTATTTTCCATAAGATATTTAATAGCAGCGTGATCAGTTTGAATAGTTACTTTAGAATCAACAATATAAGATCTGAACTTATCACAAGCAAATACAACTGCTAAAAGCTCTTTTTCAGTAGCAGCATAATTTCTTTGAGCATTGTCTATAGTCTTACTAGCATAATGCATAACATTTAATTTCTTATCAACTCTTTGCCCTAGAACAGCACCTAGAGCATAATCACTAGCATCACACATAATTTCAAAGGGTAAATTCCAATCAGGTGGCTGAACAACAGGTGCAGAGACTAATGCTTTCTTAAGTATTTCAAATGCTTCTACACAATCATCATCAAAGACAAATGGTATATCTTTTTGCAATAAATTAGTCAGAGGCCGAGAAAATTTTGAGAAGTCCTTGATGAACCTCCTGTAAAATCCTGCATGACCAAGGAAACTTCTTATACCTTTGATGTCCTTGGGACATGGCATCTTTTCAATAGCATAAACCTTGGCTTTATCAACTTTAATACCACTTTCAGAAACTTTGTGCCCCAAGACAATACCTTCATTAACCATAAAGTGGCACTTTTCCCAATTCAAGACAAGATTAGGTTCTTCTCATCTCTGCAAAACTCGATCAAGATTGGTCAAGCAATCATCAAAAGGGGAACCATAGACAGAAAATTCGTCCATGAAAACCTCACAAATCTTTTCAAAAAAGTCAGAGAATATAGCCATCATGCATCTTTGAAAGGTAGCAGGTGCATTACATAAACCAAAAGGCATATGTCTATAAGCAAAAGTACCAAAAGGGCATGTAAAAGTAGTCTTTGATTGATCTCTAGCCGACACAGGTATTTGAGAGAAACCAGAATAACCATCTAGAAAGAAATAGTGTGTATGTTTGCATAATCTCTCTAGCATTTGATCAATAAAAGGTAAGGGGTAATGATCTTTCTTAGTAGCTTTATTTAATTTGCGGAAATAAATTACCATCCTATAACCTGTGATAATTCTTTGTGGAATCAATTCATCTTTATTATTAGGAACAACAGTAATACCTCCCTTCTTAGGGACCCAATGGACAGGACTTACCCACTCACTATCATCAATGGGATAGATTATACCTACCTCCAGAAGCTTTAGTATTTCTTTTCTTACCACTTCTTTCATTTTAGGATTCAGTTGTCGTTGAGGATCACGAACTGGTTTGGCATCTGCTTCCAAATTTATTTTATGTTGACATATAGTGGGACTAATGCCCTTAAGATCATCAAGAGTATATCCAATAGCAGCACGATGCTTCTTCAGAGTTTTCAATAATCTTTCTTCTTCATGCTCTGAAAGGTTAGCACTAATAATAACAGGATATATCTTCTTTTCATCAAGATAAGCATATTTAAGATTATCAGGCAAAGGTTTAAGCTCAAACACGGGATCACCCTTGGGTGGAGGAGGATCCCATAAGATTTCAACAGGCAAATTGTGTTGCAGAATAGGTTCCTGTTTAAAGAATACTTCATCTATTTCCCTTCTTTCATTCATGAACATATCATTTTCATGGTCTAGCAAATAGTGTTCTGAAGGATCACTAGGAGGTACGGCAATAGAAGCAAGACCAATAATTTCATCCTTACTAGGTAATTCTTCCTCACGATGTTGTTTACTAAATTTAGAGAAATGAAACTCATGAACCATATCATCCAAGCCAATAGTGACAACATTCTTTGTGCAATCTATGGTAGCATTGACAGTATTTAAGAAGGGTCTACCAAATATAATGGGACAAAAGCTATCTTGTGGGGAACCAAGAACAAGAAAATCAGCAGGCTATTTATTTTTCCCACACAAGACTTCAACATCTCTAACAATTCCAATTGGTGCAATAGTATCTCTATTAGCAAGTTTAATAGTAACATCAATATCTTCTAACTCAACAGGTGCAATTTCATTCTTAATTTCTTCGTATAAAGTATGCGGTATAACACTAGCACTTGCACCCATATCACATAAGCCATGATAACAATGATCTCCTATTTTAACAGAAATAACAGGCACGCCTACCGCAGGCCTATGTTTATCTTTAGCACAAGGTTTAGCAATTCTAGCAGTTTGACCTTCGAACTGAATAACATGCCCATCAATATTATCAGACAAGATATCTTTAACAATAGCAATATTAGGTTCTACTTTAACTTGCTCACGAGGTGTATAAGTTCTAGTATTGCTTTTACGAACAATAGTTGAAGCTTTAGCATGATCCTTTATTCTAACAGGGAAAGGTGGTTTCTCAATATAAGAAGTAGGAACAATAGGATCATTATAAGTGACAGTCTTTTCTTCAAATTTAATAGGTGCAGCTACTTTTACTTCTATGGGAGGATGATATTTAAACCACTTCTCCTTAGGGAGATCAACATAAGTAGCAAAAGATTCACAGAAAGAAGCTACTATCTCAGAGTCAAGTCCATATTTAGTGCTAAACTTACGGAAAATATCGGTGTCCATAAAAGATTTAACACAATCAAACTTAGGTGTCATACCTGACTCCTTACCTCCGTAGAGGTCCCAATCTTCAGAGTTGCTTTAATTATATCCAATAAATTCCATCTGAATTCAATAGTCTTCATCATAAAAGAGCCAGCACAAGAAGTATCGAGCATGGTGCGATTGTTATCAGAAATCCGAGCATAAAAACTTTGCATAATTATTTCTCTCGGGAGCTCATGATTGGGGCATGAATATAACATTGATTTAAGCCTCCCCCAAGCTTGAGCGATGCTTTCTCCTTCGCGAGGCCAGAAATTATATATATAATTGCGATCACGATGAACAAGATGCATAGGGTAATACTTTTGATGAAATTCCAACTTCAATCTTTTATAGTCCCATGATCTCATATCATCACATAGCCTATACCATATCAATGCATCTCCCTTCAAAGATAAAGGGAAGACCTTCTTCATAGCAACATCATCAGGTATACCTGCAAGCTTAAATAATCCACAAACTTCATCCACATATATTAAGTGTTCATCAGGATGCTTTGTTCCATCTCCTGTAAAAGGGTTAGCTAGCAGTTTTTCCATCATACCCGAAGGAAATTCAAAAGGAGTTTTGTTTTAAATAGGTTCAGTAGGTTGAGGAGCAACTCTTTGCTCTACTGGACAGGGTGAAGATACCCCGAACAAGCCCCTCAGAGAATTACTTTCCATAGTAACAAGTGACAGTAAATTTCAGCACACTATATAAATTTTTCCTTACCAAATTCCACCTACCAAAGGCGCTACACTCCCCGGCAACGGCGCCAGAAAAGAGTCTTGATGACCCACAAGTATAGGGGATCTATCATAGTCCTTTCGATAAGTAAGAGTGTCGAACCCAACGAGGAGCAGAAGTAAATGATAAGCGGTTTTCAGCAAGGTATTCTCTGCAAGTACTGAAATAAGTGGTAACAAATAGTTTTGTGATAGGATAAATTGTAACGAGCAACAAGTAACAAAAGTAAATAAAGTGCAGCAAGGTGGCCCAATCCTTTTGTAGCAAAGGACAAGCCGGAACAAACTCTTATAATAGGAAAAGCGGTCCCGAGTACACATGGGAATATCGTCAAGCTAGTTTTCATCACGTTCATATGATTCGCGTTCGATACTTTGATAATTTGGTATGTGGGTGGACCGGTGCTTGGGTGCTGTTCTTACTTGAAAAAACATCCCACTTATGATTAACCTCTATTGCAAGCATCCGCAACTACAACAGAAGTATTAAGGTAAACCTAACCATAGCATGAAACATATGGATCCAAATCAACCCCTTACAAAGCAACGCATAAACTAGGGTTTAAGCTTCTGTCACTCTAGCAACCCATCATCTACTTATTACTTCCCAATGCCTTCCTCTAGGCCCAAATAATGGTGAAGTGTTATGTAGTCGACGTTCACATAACACCACTAGAGGCTAGACAACATACATCTTATCAAAATATCAAACGAATACCAAATTCACATGACTACTAATAGCAAGACATCTCCCTTGTCCTCAGGAACGAACGTAATTACTCACAAAGCATATTCATGTTCATAATCAGAGGGGTAATAATATGCATATAGGATCTGAACATATGATCTTCCACCAAATAAACCAACTAGCATCAACTACAAGGAGTAATCAACACTACTAGCAACCTACTAGCACCAATCCCGGACTTTGAGACAAGAATTGGATACAAGAGATGAACTACGGTTTGGAGATGAGATGGTGCTCGTGAAGATGTTGATGGAGATTGCCCTCTCCCGATGAGAGGAGCGTTGGTGATGACGATGGTGATGATTTCCCCCTCCCAGAGGGAAGTATCCCCGGTAGAACAGCTCTGCCGGAGCTCTAGATTGGATCCGCCAAGGTTCCGCCTCGTGGCGGCGGAGTCTCATCCCGAAAAGTTCCTCCTTATTTTTTTCTCATCGAAAGACTTCATATAGGATAAGATGGACATAGGAGAGCCACCAGGGGGCCCACGAGGTAGGGGGCGCGCCCTAGGGGGGGCGCCCCCACCCTTGTGAGCAGGGTGTGGGCCCCCTGGCCTTCATCTTTGGCCAGGATTTTTCCTTATTTATTTTAAGATGTTCCGTGGAGTTTCAGGACTTTTGGAGTTGCGCAGAATAGGTCTCTAATATTTGCTCCTTTTCCAGCCCAGAATTCCAGCTGCCGGCATTCTCCCTCCTTATGTAAACCTTGTAAAATAAGAGAGAATAGCCATAAGGATTGTGACATAAAGTGAAATATCAGTCCATAATGCAATAAATATCGATATAAAAGCATGATGCAAAATGGACATATCACGCTCCACGGCTTCCAGGGCCACTGTCTCCTCGCGCTTCCGGACCTCCTCTTCCTCCACGGGCGTCCTCCTTAGTGATGCAAGACCGGCCCCACGCACCTTCGCCTACTGCTCGAGGGACGTGCTCCAGGCCTGGAGCCCCCACGCGCACTCTTCCGCTGCCTCGCGACGGCGATCGACCTCGCGAGCCTCTTCCAAGGCTTGCGAGCGGGCTTCATGGGCGATCTTGAGGGACGCCTCGACCTTCGCATTCTCGAGGTCATGCTGGTAGCGACCGAGGTTGATGGCCACCTTCAGCTTGCACCGCTCCTCCACCGGCCGGAGACCTTCAGCCTCAAGACGCGAATCGACATGAGCAAGCTCTTCACCAAGGCGGCTCATCGCACCCATCGCCTCTTGGAAGAGCTCATGATGAACCACGCTCCGCCCGCGCTCGAGCTTGAATGCTCGACCTTCCTCGTCCTCCGCCTCGGGGGCAACGGGCGGGGCATCAAGTGGCGCGCCACCTCCCGGTGGGGGGCTGGCGCCTGACGTCAGCCCGTCCTCGTGAGGATCCCAAGCTGATCGGGGCTCGCCGCTTGAAGATGAACCGAAGATCGAGGTCAACCAGCGGCTGTTCATGAGCAAGGGAGGAGACTTGGGAACGCCCGCCGAGCTCCACACTAGGCCATGGGGGAGGGGCGGCCGAACCACGGACTCAGCATGCCACGAAGGCGAGGACGCTCCCCCGACCGACCCTGCTCCAAGGGCGGCAGGCAGGCCAGGAACGCTCAAGGTTGATGGGGGAGTTGATGAAGGAGGAGGCAGCCTCTTGGAAGACGCAACAGCTTCAACGGAAGGAGCCCCGAAAGACAGACGTCAGAATAAGAAGACCATACGCAGGAAGCCGCGTCAATGGCGATGTACTTCGGTAGCTTCAACGGCCCGAAGATATTACTGCCACTGGGGGATCTCTTCCTCTTGCGAAGCTCCTCGAGGTCCACACAAAGACGACCAAAGCGCTGGACGTGACGGCCGGTGCGCGGCGGAGCCTAAGAAGAACCAAGAGGGATGGCTTCAGAGGAGCCCGATCGTGGCGAACAGCCCTGCGCCCTCTCACTGCAACCTCCCGAGGCTCCTGGAGCCTCATCCTTGGGCGCCGCATGCCGCGTCTCCTCAGCAACCAACGCCTCAGGAGGGGGGTCGCAGGCCCCCGAGGACGACGCCCCAGGATCACCGCTCGTCATGTGCTCCTCGGCACTTGAGCCGCCGGCCCCCGTCGGAGCTTGCCCCCCCCCCCCCGCACCATCACCTGGGGCGAGCTCGGCACCAGCGGCAGGGAGGGGGACCATGATGACGGGGTTCTCACGAGGCGCAGCCCCCACTAATCAAAGGAAGGCATGTTCGCGGCAAATGAGACTTTGTTCTCACAGCGGTACAACAGGCAGCTATTCCTGGGCATCTCATTCGGCAGAGGGACACCTGATAGGACCATGAGCACTGTTTGCCGCGCGGCAAGAGGAAGCCCCTCCTCCTGAAACCTCATGTTGTCCTAGCTGCGGAGCAAGTCCCACATCAAGCGGGAGTGGCGCTGAAGTGGAGCGACTCGATGCCTAACAAACTCCCTCACCACCATGGGCGCAGTCACGCCGAGGTCCTTCAACCACCTCAGCCTGGCCCAGACAGGGGCAAGGCAGGGGCTCGTGAGCTTCTGATGACCCCAACCGGAGTTTGGAATGGTAGGCCCCACCGGAGCTTGGAGGAGAGGATTGAGCACGCCGGCGTGAACAAACACCCATCGAGTACGGAACTCGCTCATGGATGAAGGAAGCTCGAAGTCGATCCCCCCGCCTGCCGTCGCAGCCATGGACTGGAAGCCCATGCACCCCGAGCTCTACGGGGGACCGGTGAGATGCAGCGAGAAGAAGTGGCGGAAGAGTGCCACAGAAGGAGCGATGTCCACCATGGCCTCGCACTAGAAGGCGAAGACGGCAAGAAGGGTCACAGATTGAGGGTCGAGATGGAGCATGTGGATCTAATAGTGCTCGAGCACTGTGCTGAAGAAAGTAGAGAAGGGAGGAATTAGGCCAGCCCAGAGGGCCTCAATGAAGATCGGAACATCGGTGACTGCAGGAGCCATGCGAGTGCGAGACGCGGGCCAATCTGCCGCTGCTCCCCACTCATTGAAACTGGAGGCAAGCATGGGGCGCAGCTTGTCCATGGTCTCGTCGTTGAGCACCCGGGGCCGGCCGAGCGCCGACTCGAAGGATGGAGGCGCAGTTGGCAAGGACAGAGGTTTCTTCCCCTTCTCGGCTTATTTCAACGCCATGGTGGAGAAGCAGGCGGAGCGCAATCAGATTGGGAGGACGGAGCAGAGCCTCGAGGAAGCAGGGAGATTGGAAGAGTCGGGCGCGGCGAAGGAAGAATAACTGAGTAAGAAGCGGGGGATGCATAGCCAGGCGGATTCAAGGGCAGCGTGGGGAAGTAGAGATGCCCACGTCCAATCAGCCGCCACGTGTCAACCAAGGCCGCAGGCTTTTGGGCCCTGCGATGCTCCGTACTTGGCCCTTGGCTTCGCCGCAAAGCCAAGCCCGAGCGCACCTTGGTCCCGGGGGCTATTGTCAGCATCCTGGAAATGGGGGTCCCCAGACTTGCCTATCTATGGCCCGCTGCGTGGCTAAGCCAGCAGGCCGTACGGCCCACCTTCATCAACAAGGCATCCAAGACCCTCACGAGGGGCCAAGCCTCGCGAGGCGAACGACACAAGACCTCCTCTGGAGCGGCCTAGTCAGGCAGGCACACGAGGAGCGGCGATATCAGGGCGAGGCGAACCTCACGAGGCTCTCGTGACGTGAGCCATGACGATCGACACCAGGTGGGCGCCAGCGCGCATAGCGTCCTTGTTTCCTCTTTGGTGCTAAGGAAACCAGTGCAGGCGAGGAGTACCGAGGCATCAGACAAAGGTTGCCATTTTGGTGCAACAAGACCGAGACCAGAAGGAAAGCAAGACGGAGGTCATCGTGGAGCCCAAGACGGTGTCACCACCATAGCCTTTGGCAGGCGAAGACCACTTTTATCTGGATAGCTTGTACTAGCTGTCCCCCTTCAAAGTTGCCCGCCACTATTGGCTCCCTTCCCGCTCAAGATTTGGGAAGAGGACCAGGGCCTCTATAAGTAGAACTAGCCACCACCACAGGCAAGGGGCGAGATCTTAGATCACTCCCACCCACACAAGTTAGCCAAGCACAAGAACTCCTCAACCTCAAGAGGTTGTTCTTCCCATTGTATTGTTCATCATCAGCCCAAGAGGCAATCCACCACCACCACACTGGAGTAGGGTATTACACCACAACGGTGGCCCGAACTAGTATAAATCTTGTGTCTTTCCATGTTGCGAGTTCGTTGAGTTCGTCCACGAGATCTTGGCGAGCTAGGGCGTAGTTCGGTGGAAGGAAAAGACTTCACGCACACCCTAGTGGTCGAACCTTAAGGGTTTGCCGGAACCCCACATCCGACATTTATAGACAAGGAACCAAGACCCTCGTGAGGAGCCAAGCCTCGCAAGGCGGATGACGCAAGACCTCCTCAGGAGCAGCCTCGCCAGGAAGGCTCACGAGGGGCGGAGAGGTCAAGGCGAGGCAAACCTCACGAGGTTCTCATGGACGTTAGCCATGACGATCGAAACCAGGCGGGCGCCAGCATGCGTAGTGTCCTTGCTTCCTCTTTTGTGATAAGGGGGAAAGCAGAGGCGTTGAATACCGAGGCATCAGGCAAAGCTTTCCATATCGGTGCAACGAGACCAAGACCGCATGACTGCAAGACGGAGGTCACCATGGAACCCAGGACGGCGTCATCGCCAGAGTCTTTTGCAGGCGAAGACTACTTTTGTCAAGATAGCTTGTACTAGATGTCCCCTTTCAAATTGGCCATTGTTGGCTCCCGTCCTACTCAATATTTGGGAAGAGGACCAGGGCCACTATAAATAGAGCTAACTATCACCGTAGCTAGAGGGAGAGAAAAGAAAGGGAGGGAGATCTGATCGCGATCCTCGGCAACACACCCACCAAGCACAAGAACAACTCGACCTCAGGAGGCTGTTCTTCCCCTTGTATTGTTCATCATCAGCCCAGGAGGCAATCCTCCACCACCACACTGGAGTAGGGTATTACACCACAACGGTGGTCTGAACCAGTATAAATCTTGTTTCTTTGTGTTGCTAGTTCATAGAGTTCGTCCACAAGATCTTAGAGAGCTAGGGCATGGATTGGTAGGGGGAAACCTTCACGCGCACCCAAGTGTTCGAACCTCAAGGGTTTGCCGAAACCCGAAATCCGACACACTTGTACTTTCACATAGTTATGATAATATCTAGGCATGATCATGAATATAGGCATCACGTCCGTGTCAAGTAGACTGAAACGATTATGCATCTACTACTATTACTCCACACATCGACCGCTATCCAGCGTGCATCTAGAGTATTAAGTTCATCAGAACAGAGTAATGCATTAGGCAAGATGACATGATGTAGAGGGATAAACTCAAGCAATATGATATAAACCCCATCTTTTTATCCTCGATGGCAACAATGCAATACGTGCCTTGCTGCCCCTGCTGTCACTGGGAAAGGACACCGCAAGATTGAACCCAATGCTAAGCACTTCTCCCATTGCAAGAAAGATTAATGTAGTAGGCTAAACAAAACTGATAATTTGAAGAGACTTGCAAAGATATCAAATCATGCACATAAGAATTCAGAGAAGAATCAAATATTGTTCATAGATAATGTTAATCATAAACCCACAATTCATCGAATCTCGGCAAACACACAGCAAAAAGAATTACATCGAATAGATCTCCAAGAAAATCGAGGAGAACTTTGTATTGAGATCCAAAGAGAGAGAAGAAGCCATCTAGCTAATAACTATGGACCCGAAGGTCTATGGTAAAGTACTCACACATCATCAGAGAGGCTATGGTGTTGATGTAGAAGCCCTCCGTGATCGAATCCCCCTCCGGCAGATCGCCGAAAAAGGTCCCCATATGGGATCTCATGGGTACAGAAGGTTGCGGCAGTGGAAAAGTGGTTTTGTGGCTCCCCTGGAGGTTTTTAGGGTATAAGAGTATATATAGGTGAAGGAAGTAGGTCGGTGGAGCTACGAGGGGCCCACAAGGGTGGGGGGCGCGTCTGGCCCCCCTGGGCGTGCTGCCCTACCTCGTGGCCGCCTCGTTGCTTCCTTGAACTCCACTCCAAGTCTCCTGGATTGCGTTTGTTCCAAAAAAAAAGATCCTCGCGAGGGTTTCATTCCGTTTGGATTCCAATTTGATATTCCTTTTCTGCGAAACACTGAAATAGGCAAAAAAACAGCAACTGACTTGGGCCTTCGGTTAATAGGTTAGTCCCAAAAATAATATAAAAGTGCATATTAAATCCCATTAAACATCCAAAACAGATAATATAATAGCATGGAACAATAAAAAATTATAGATATGTTGGAGACGTATCAGCATCCCAAGCTTAATTCCTGCTCGTCCTCGAGTAGGTAAATATGATAAAAACAGAATTTTTGATGCGGAGTACTACTTGGCATAATTTCAATGTAATTCTTCTTAATTGTGATATGAATATTCAGATCCATAAGATTCAAGACAAAAGTTCATATTGACATAAAAATGATAATACTTCAAGCATACTAATTAACCAATTATGTCTTCTCAAAATAACATGGCCAAAGAAAGTTCATCCCTACAAAATCATATAGTTTAGTCATGTTTCATTTTCATCACACAAGAATGCTCTCATCATGCACAACCCCGATGACAAGCCAAGCAATTGTTTCATACTTTAGTAATATCAAACTCATAAACTTTCACGCAATACATGAGCGCGAGCCATGGATATAGCACTATGGGTGGAATAGAATATAATGAGGGGGATATGTGGAGAAGACAAAAAGGAGAAAGTCTCACATCAACGAGGCTAATCAATGGGCTATGGAGATGCCCACCGATTGATGTTAATGAAAGGAGTAGGGATTGCCATGCAACGGATGCACTAGAGCTATAAATGTATGAAAGCTCAACAAAAGAAACTAGTGGGTGTGCATCCAACTTGCTTGCTCACGAAGACCTAGGTCACTTGAGGAGGCCCATTGTTGGAATATACAAGCCAAGTTCTATAATTAAAAGTTCCCACTAGTATATGAAAGTGATAACATGAGAGACTCTCTACTATGAAGATCATGGTGCTACTTTGAAGCACAAGTGTGGTAAAAGGATAGTAACATTGTCCCTTCTCTCTTTTTCTCTCATTTTTGGGCCTTCTCTTTTTTATGGCCTTTCTCTTTTTTTGGGCCTTCTCTTTTTATTATGGACTTTCTCTTCTTTTTTTCTTTATTCCTCACTTGGGACAATGCTCTAATAATGATGATCATCACACTTCTATTTATTTACAAATCGATACTAGAACAAGGATGACTCTATATGAATGCCTCCGGCGGTGTACCAGGATATGCAATGAATCAAGAGTGACATGTATGAAAGAATTATGAACGGTGGCTTTGCCACAAATACTATGTCAACTACATGATCATGCTAAGCAATATGACAATGATGAATGTGTCATGATGAACGGAATGATGGAAAGTTGCATGGCAATATATCACAGAATGGCTATGGAAATGCCATAATAGGTAGGTATGGTGGCTGTTTTGCGGAAGATATAAGGAGGTTTATGTGTGATAGAGCGTATCATATCACGGGGTTTGGATGCACCGGCGAAGTTTGCACCAACTCTCAATGTGAGAAAGGGCAATGCACGGTACAGAAGAGGCTAGCAAGGATGGAACAGTGAGAGTGCGTGTAATCCATGGACTCAACATTAGTCATAAAGAACTCACATACTTATTGCAAAAATCTACAAGTCATCAAAAACCTCGGCACTACCCGCATGCTCCTAGGGGGATAGATTGGTAGGAAAATACCATCGCTCGTCCCCGACCGCCACTCATAAGGAGGACAATCAAATAACACCTCATGTATCAAATTTGTTACATAACGTTTACCATACGTGCATGCTACGGGACATGCAAACTTCAACACAAGTATTTCTCAATTTCACAACTACTCAACTAGCACGACTTTGATATTATTACCTCCATATCTCAAAACAATCATCAAGCATCAAACTTGTCTTAGTATTCAATACTCTAAATGAATTTTTTTACTAATCTTGTATACCTAGCGTATTAGGATTTTAAGCAAATTACCATGTTGTTTATCTATTTAAAATAAAACTCTCAAAATAATATAAGTGAATCATGAGAGTTCATCTATCTATTCAAAATAAAATTACCACCGTGCTCTAAAAGATATAAGTGAATCACTAGAGCAGATGACAAACTACTCCGCAAGATATAAGTGAAGATCAATGAGTAGTCGAATAATTATGCAACTATGTGAAGACTCTCTAACATTTAAGAATTTCAGATCTTGGTATTTTATTCAAACAGCAAGCAAAGCAAAATAAAATGACATTCTAAGAATGGCAAACATTGTGTGAAGAAGCAAAAACTTAGGATCAACCGAAACTAACCGATAGTTGTTGAAGAAGAAAGGTGGGATGCCAACCGGGGCATCCCCAAGCTTAGATGCTTGATACTTCTTGAAATATTATCTTGGGATGCCTTGGGCATCCCCAAGCTTGAGCTTTTGTGTCTCCTTAATTCCTCTCATATCACGGTCTCCCTAAATCTCAAAAGCTTCATCCACACAAAACTCAACAAGGACTCGTGAGATAAGTTAGTATAAACCATTGCAAAAACCTTATCATACTCTACTGTAGCAAATCACTAAAATTATTATAAAACATTGCATACTAAATGCCTCTGCATATTTAATAGTCCTATCCTCAAATAGAATCATTAAAGAAGAAAACATATGCAAACAATGCAAACATAACAGCAATCTGCCTAAACAGGACAGTCTGTAAAGAATGCAGCAACATCCATACTTCCCTAGCTCCAAAAATTATGAAAGAAAATTCCCACTGTAGTAAATTTATCAGAGCTTAATATGAAAACAGCTTCAACATTTTATCACATTCTGAATTTTCTAGGGAATTATTGCAACAGCGGTAAACTTTCTGTTTTCAAACAGCAACATGTATACTTGTAACATAGGCATAGTAAAGGCTATCAATGCCACTTTTAATGAAATTAAAGATGCAAAAAAAATTTATATATAACATCAAACAAATCCTAACAAAATAAATTTACGCTCCAAGCAAAACACATATCATGTGGCGAATAAAAATATAGCTCTAAGTAAAGTTACCGATGAATGAAGACGAAAGAGGGGATGCCTTCCGGGGCATCCCCAAGCATAGGCTCTTGGCTATCCTTGAATATTACCTTGTGGTGCCTTGAGAATCCCCAAGCTTAGGCTCTTTCCACTCCTTATTCATAGTCCATCGAATCCTTACCCAAAACTTGAAAACTTCACAACACAAAACATAACAGAAAACTCGTAAGCTCCGTTAGTATAAGAAAATAAATCACCACTTCAAGGTACTGTAATGAACTCATTCTTTATTTATATTGGTGTTAAACCTACTTTATTCCAACTTCTCTATTGTTTATAAACTCTTTTACTAGCCATAGATTCATCAAAATAAGCAAACAACACACGAAAAAACAGAATCTGCCAAAAACAAGACAGTCTGTAGTAATCTGGATCAAACGTATACTTCTGGAACTCATAAAATTCTCAAATAAATTGATGTACCTGAGGAATATATCTATTAATCATATTAAAAAAGAATTAACTAAATATCACTCTCCAAATAAAAATGGCAGCAATTCTCATGAGCGCTAAAGTTTCTGTTTTTTACAGCATGATCATAAAGACTTCACCCAAGTCTTCCCAAAGGTTCTACTTGGCACAAACACTAATTAAAACATAAAACCACATCTAAACAGAGTCTATATTAATTATTTATTACTAAACAGGAGCAAAAAGCAAGGAACAAAAATAAAACTGGGTTGCCTCCCAATAAGCGCTATCATTTAACGCCCCTAGCTAGGCATGATGATTTCAATGATGCTCATATAGAAGATAAGAATTGAAACATATAGAGAGCATCATGAAGAATATGACTAGCACATTTAAGTTTAACCCACTTCCTATGCATAGGGATTTTGTGAGCAAACAACTTATGGGAACAATAATCAACTAGCATAGGAAGGTAAGACAAGCATAACTTCAAAACTTTAAGCACATAGAGAGGAAACTTGATATTATTACAATTCCTACAAGCATATGTTCCTCCCTCATAATAATTTCCAGTAGCATCATGAATGAATCCAACAATATAACCAGCACCTAAAGCATTCTTTTCATGATCTACAAGCATAGAAATTTTATTACTCTCCACATAAGCAAATTTCTTCTCAATCAGAATAGTGGGAGTATCATAAGAGACTAGAATACTATAAATTGTTTCCACATTAAAAGAGTGATGTTCAGAAAAAGGGTAATCATAATCATGACAAGTTTTATAAATATAATCATCACTACTTTTTATAGCATATGTATCATCACAATAATTATCATAAGTAGGAGGCATGCTATCATCATTATAAATTTGCATATCAAAATTTGGGAGACTGATGACCCACAAGTATAGGCGATCTATCGTAGTCCTTTCGATAAGTACGAGTGTCGAACCCAACGAGGAGCAGAAGGAAATGATAAGTGGTTTTCAGCAAGGTATTCTCTGCAAGTACTGAAATAAGTGGTAACAGTTAGTTTAGTGATAGGATAAATTGTAACGAGCAACAAGTAACAAAAGTAAATAAAGTGCAGCAAGGTGGCCCAATCATTTTGTAACAAAGGACAAGACGGAACAAACTCTTATAATAGGAAAAGCGCTCCCGAGGACACATGGGAATATCGTCAAGCTAGTTTTCATCACGTTCATATGATTCGCATTCGATACTTTGATAATTTGATATGTGGGTGGACTGGTGCTTGGGTGCTGTTCTTACTTGAACAAGCATCCCACTTATGATTAACCTCTATTACAAGCATCCGCAACTACAACAAAAGTATTAAGGTAAACCTAACCATAGCATGAAACATATGGATCCAAATCAGGCCCTTACGAAGCAACGCATAAACTAGGGTTTAAGCTTCTGTCACTCTAGCAACCCATCATCTACTTATTACTTCCCAATGCCTTCCTCTAGGCCCAAATAATGGTGAAGTGTTACGTAGTCGACGTTCACATAACACCACTAGAGGCTAGCCAACATACATCTTATCAAAATATCAAACGAATACCAAATTCACATGACTACTCATAGCAAGACTTCTCCCTTGTCCTCAAGAACGAACGTAATTACTCACAAAGCATATTCATGTTCATAATCAGAGGGGTAATAATATGCATATAGGATCTGAACATATGATCTTCCACCAATTAAACCAACTAGCATCAACTACAAGGAGTAATCAACACTACTAGCAACCTACTAGCACCAATCCCGGACTTTGAGACAAGAATTGGATACAAGAGATGAACTAGGGTTTGGAGATAAGATGGTGCTGGTGAAGATGTTGATGGAGATTGCCCTCTCCCAATGAGAGGAGCGTTGGTGATGACGATGGTGATGATTTCCCCCTCCGGGAGGGAAGTATCCCCGGCAGAACAGCTCTGTCGGAGCTCTAGATTGGATCCGCCAAGGTTCTGCCTCGTGGCGGCGGAGTCTCGTCCCAAAAAGTTCCTCCTTATTTTTTTCTCATCGAAAGACATCATATAGGAGAAGATGGGCATCAGAGAGCCACCAGGGGCCCACGAGATAGGGGGGCGCGCCGTAGGGGGGCGCCCCCCACCCTCGTTAGCAGGGTGTGGGCCCCCTGGCCTTCATCTTTGGCGTGGATTTTTCTTTACTTCTTTTAAGACGTTCCGTGGAGTTTCAGGACTTTTGGAGTTGCGTAGAATAGGTCTCTAATATTTGCTCCTTCGCCAGACCAGTATTCCAGCTGCCGGCATTCTGCCTCTTTATGTAAACCTTGTAAAATAAGAGAGAATAGCCATAAGTATTGTGACATAAAGTGAAATAACAGTCCATAATGCGATAAATATCGATATAAAAGCATGATGCAAAATGGACGTATCAACTCCCCCAAGCATAGACCTCGCTTGTCCTCAAGCGAAAAGCCGATAACAATAAATATGTCCTCATGTTTAAAGGTAGACGCGTCGATAAAAATAAAATACGACATGAAGGCATCATGATTATTCTTATAACAGCAACATATATAGGTTTTGTCATATGATTACTTATGTTCAAGTGATGATCTATTCACAATGCAAAAGTATAAATCATAAACCTTATTGGGCTCCGACAAACTATAATCTCAATCGTTGAGGCAATTGCAATTTATCATAACATCGGAAAGAGTCTATGTTAGAGCTAAAACCAAGTCCACATACTCAACTATCATTTAGTCCTCCATAATTGCTAACACTCACGTGATACTTGTGGTTACAGAGTTTTAATCGGACACAGATAAAGATAGGGGCTTATAGTTTTGCCCCACAACCTTTTACCTCAAGGGTAATGTCAACAATAATGGTTCATGCGCCCCTACATCCAATTATATATATATATATATCATGTTCTTTCCAACATGTTGAGCTTGCCAAAGGACAAAATGAAAAAGAAAAGGTGAAGATCACCATGAATCTTGCATAAGGTAGAAGATAATAATAAAGGATAGGCCCTTCGCAGAGGGAAGCAGAGGTTGCCATGCACTTTTATGGTTGGATGTATAAAATCTCAATGCGAAAGAACGTCACTTTATATTGCCCCTTGTGATATGAACCTTTATTATGCAGTCCGTTGCTTTTATTACTTCCACATCACAAGATCGTATAAAGCTTATTTCTCCCACACCAATCAATCATACATATTTAGAGCAATTTTTATTGCTTTGCACCGATGACAACTTACTTGAAGGATCTTACTCGATCCATAGGTAGATATGATGGACTCTCATGGCAAAACTGGTTTAGGGATATTTGGAAGCACAAGTAGTATTTCTACTTGGTGCTGAGAATTTGGCTAGCATGAGGGGGAAAGGCAAGCTCAACAAGTTAGGGGAACCATGACAACATACTTTATCTCAGATATAAGAAAGACATAACTCATTACGTTGTCTTCCTTGTCCAACATCAACTCTTTAGCATGTCATATTTTAATGAGTGCTCCCAATCACAAAAGATGTCAATGATAATATATCTATATGTGAAACCTCTCTTTCCTTATTACTTCCTATTAATTGCAACAATGACCAAAGCTATGTTTGCCAACTCCCAACAACTTTTAATCATCATACTCTTTCTATGTGAAGTCATTACTCTCAATAAGATCAATATGAACTTTTTGTTTCTTTTATTCGTTTCTTCTTTCTTTTATTCACCCAAGATTATGGAAAAATAATCAAGCCCTTGACTCAACCTAATCTTTATTATATATAACTCACGGACTCGATTACATAGAGGGATCATAAAGCAAAACTCAAAACTAGATCATGCCATAAACTTTATTCCACTAGATCAAGATACTATCAAAAGGATCGAACTAAGAAAAACGGTAAAGGTAAAAGTGATGGTGATACGATACCGGGGCACCTCCCCCAAGCTTGGCAGTTGCCAAGGGGAGTGCCCATACCCATGTGATTATGTCTCTTTGGTTGGTGAAGATGGTGGCGGCGACGGATAATCGCACATCGAGCGTAAGAGGTCCTCTAGCTTGCGAATAATGCCCTTGAGTGCAACAATATGCTCCTTCAACAAAATATTTTCTTGTATGAGATACTTGTTTTGAACCCGAGCTAACTCAATCATCTTGAAAGCTTCGATCTCAGTTGGGGTAAGAAGGTTATGATCAATTTGAAGGGTGTCTTTTGCTGCTGGAGCTTGATCCTCCGTGGCCTTCTTGATCCTTTCATCCTTGTTGACCCTCGTGGGTTCTTCCCTCTTCAAATCTATCTTCATTAGCCAAGCATCGTTGTCACCATTGTTGGAGGAGGGAGACGACATGATGCCTAGCCTGAGAAACCCTGACAGAAAATAGCTCGAAACAAGAATAGAGGAGGTTTACGTGATATGGGAGTCAAAACCTTTGGGAGAATATATAATGAATTTTTACCGACCAAAATACGTATCGTGCAAGAAAACGGAGTCCGGAAAGCACACGAGGCGCTCACGAGGTAGGGGGCGCGCCCAGGGGGGTAGGGCGTGCCCACCACCCTCGTGGGGCCCTCGTGTCCTTCCCGGATTGCTACTTATTTTTCTACTTTTCTAAATATTCCAAAACGGAGAAATATTGCCTTAAAAATTGTTTTGGAGTCGGTTTACTTACCATACCACATACCTATTCCTTTTCGGAGTCTGAAATGTTCCGGAAAGTGTCCCTTATGTATTCCTCCGGGGTTACGGTTTCAATAATATTGGTTTCAACATTTAATGGATTACCTGAGATATAATGTTTAATTCTTTGACCGTTTACCACCTTTGGGTTCGTGCCCTCGAAGTTGTTGATTTTTATGGCACCGGAACGATAGACCTCTTCGATGACGTAGGGGCCTTCCCATTTAGAGAGTTGTCTAGCAATACATAATCACCTACATTAAACTCACGCTTTTGTATCCTTTTGTCATGCCATCTTTTAACTTTTTGTTTAAACAACTTGGCATTTTCATATGCTTGAGTTCTCCATTCATCAAGTGAGCTAATATAAAATAACCTCTTTTCACCGGCAAGTTTAAAATCATAGTTGAGCTCTTTAATAATCCAATATGCCTTATGTTCTAGTTTGAGAGGTAAGTGACATGCTTTTCCATAGACCATTTTATACGGCGACATACCCATAGGATTTTTGTATGCAGTTCTATAATCCCATAATGCATCATCAAGTTTCTTAGACCAATTCTTTCTAGACCTATTAACATTCTTTTGCAAAATTAATTTGAGCGCTCTATTGCTCAACTCTACTTGACCACTGGACTGTGGGTGATACGGGGATGCAATTCTATGATTAACATCATATTTAGCAAGCATTTTACGGAAAGCACCATGAATAAAGTGTGAACCACCATCAGTCATTAAATATCTAGGGACTCCGAACCTCGGGAAAATAACTTCTTTAAGCATTTTAATAGAAGTGTTATGATCAGCACTACTAGTTGGAATAGCTTCTACCCACTTAGTAACGTAATCAACAACAACTAAAATATGTGTATATCCATTAGAGGCAAGAAAAGGTCCCATATAATCAAAGCCCCAAACATCAAACGGTTCAATAACAAGAGAATAATTCATAGGCATTTCTTGACGTCTACTAATATTACCAATTCTTTGACATTCATCACAAGACAAGACAAACTTACGGGCATCCTTGAAGAGAGTAGGCCAATAAAAACCAGATTGCAATACCTTATGTGCAGTTCTATCTCCAGCGTGGTGTACTCCATAAGACTCGGAATGACACTTGCGTAGGATCTGTTCCTGTTCATGCTCAGGTACACAACGTCTAATAACACCATCTACTCCTTCTTTATAAAGATGTGGGTCATCCCAAAAGTAATCTCTCAAATCATAGAAGAGCTTTTTTTTCTGTTGGTATGTGAAGCTAGGTGGTATAAACTTAGCAACAATATAATTAACATAATCACCATACCATGGAGTACTACGGGAAGTACTTATAACATTTAATTGTTCATCAGGAAAGTCATCAGTAATAGGTAGTGGGTCATCAAGAATATTTTCTAACCTAGACAAGTTGTCTGCAACGGGGTTCTTTGCTCCCTTTCTATCAACAATATTCAAATCAAATTCTTGTAGCAAGAGAACCCATCTAATAAGTCTAGGTTTAGCATCTTTCTTTTCCATAAGATATTTAATAGCAGCATGATCAGTGTGAATAGTTACTTTAGAATCAATAATATAAGATCTGAACTTATCACAAGCAAATAGAACTGCTAAAAGTTCTTTTTCAGTAGTAGCATAATTTCTTTGAGCATTGTCTAGAGTCTTACTAGCATAATGAATAACATTTAATTTCTTATCAACTCTTTGCCCTAGAACAACACCTATAGCATAATCACTAGCATCACACATAATTTCAAAGGGTAAATTCCAATCAGGTGGCTGAACAATAGGTGCAGAGACTAATGCTTTCTTAAGTATTTCAAATGCTTCTACACAATCATCATCAAAGACAAATGGTATATCTTTTTGCAATAAATTAGTCAGAGGCCGAGAAATTTTTGAGAAGTCCTTAATGAACCTCCTGTAAAATCCGGCGTGACCAAGGAAACTTCTTATACCTTTGATGTCCTTGGGACATGGCATCTTTTCAATAGCATCAACCTTCGCTTTATCAACATCAATACCTCTTTCAGTAACTTTGTGCCCCAAGACAATACCTTCATTAACCATAAAGTGGCACGAGGCAGGGGCGCGCCCCCCACCCTCGTGGGCACCTCCCTTCTTTCCTGACTTGCACTCCAAGCTTTTCCGGTAGCTTTCCTTCCAAAAATAACTTCTCCAGTTGATTTCATTCCGTTTCGACTCCGTTCGATATTCCGTTTCTTCGAAACACTTAAATAGGCAAAAACAGCAAATCTGGGCTGGGCCTACGGTTAATAGGTTAGTCCCAAAAATGATATAAAAGTGGATAATAAAGCCCAATATTGCCCAAAATAGTAGATAACATAGCATGGAGCAATAAAAAATTATAGATACGTTGGAGACGTATCAGCTGGCTACTGAGTTGGTGTGGTGGCAGAGTCTTCACGAAGATCTGCATGCCACCACGCATGTGCTTGCTGAGTTGGCCTAGAAGTCGCATGTCGCCACGTAGGTGCTCGCCTAGCTGGTGGGCTGGCAGCTGCATGGGAATGGTGGCAGAGTCTTGGCAGATGTGGGCCTGGCTGCGGCCCCGCGGATGTCTTCGGAAAGGGTCTTGCCGGGGCGTCGTGGGCGTCCCCGGCAAGGGTCTTGCCGGGGGGGTCTCATGGGTATCCTCGGCAAGGATCTTACCGAGGATTGTCGTCTTCTGGTTATCATCTAGTCTTGCATGTTCTTGGTCTTCACAAAGATCTGTAGGCAACCGTGGAGGTGCCTCCCGAGCCTCGGTTCCAAAGTGGTTGATGGTGTTGGAACTCTTGGGCTCAAGGGTGGCAGCTCTGCTTGTGTTGGGCAAGTTGCCCCGGCACGGAGCTGTGGAGGCCCCACCGGCAAGGGCCATGCCATGGGAGTTCACCTCGCCCTTCTGGTCTTCGTGTTTCTGGCTTGGCGTTGTCTGGTTGTCTTGTGGCTTTACTTCCTTCCTCTGCCCCACTAGGTGTGGCCGCAGGCGCGGCTCCAACTGCCCGCGCACAAGTAAAGGGGTACAAAATAGGACCCCTCCTTTTGTGTACTGACATGGGAGAAGGAGATCAGTCCAACCGACACATCTGAAGTGACATACGAGGTATCGGAATAATTCTATGTTTTTTGTGTTCATTGGATTTCCGGATTGTTAGTGCAAGTGACGCGTTCTGTTTTCCCCTATTCAGTCCAAGTGGGAGAGCAAAAGTAAGAATTTTCTGCTTAGAAGTTGTGTTTGAAACCCATTTTTAATAGTGAAACAAGTAAATCTGTGTGGTAATGCTTTATTGTTATAGTTCTTAAGTGACTGAAATTTTGACCATGTGTTTAGACTTAAGCAACTACATAAGTTGCATGCTCTATTGATCTACTTGTCATTCTGAAGTTCATTGGCTTTTTAAAATTTCTTATATAAACAAGCTGGGGGCCGCCCATCTCTGCATGTATTTTATTTGGGATGTAAGTCTCTCTATAGATCATGTTATGAGTAATGCAATTGGACGAGCTTGCTAGGAAGATTTTTAGTTCACCTTTTGGACTTCATCTTTACAGAGCCAAATCTTGGCGCGCCCAGCGGCTACTCGTGAACCCCGCCTCCATCAGCTCCACTTCACCGGAGTCGTCAGTCCACAGGAGTAGGGGTAGCGGATCCCCAGTAGCGGCCAAATCCTGGTGCGCCCAGTCTACATGTATTTTCTGTACAGTTTGTCTAATTCACATCTAGATGTTTTTTAAGGATGTCACATCTAACCTCCCACAAGTATATAATGCATCAATAAGAAACAAAAAAAACTAGGACAAAAAAAATTGACCACAAACAGAGTGAAAATCAGCTTAGATGTGACATAACTATGTCACATCTAGATGTGTTCTAGACAGACCCTTTTCTGTATTTTCTACACGGACAACAGTCTAAGTAGAATCGAGTGCATGATCCCCATGCCTCCCCGCCAGGTGTCCATCCACTATTTGTTGAAATGCCTGCAAAAATTATAACTACTATTTTTCCAGCTTTCTCTTCTTTTTTAAACTGAAGCTAAACTCCTATACTACTATCTCATCTGCTGAAAATGAATACACCGTCTCAAATGTGTGTCAAAGAATTTCATTCTATTTTGTGCTTGTGAATTCCTCAACTGTTTATGCGGTGCTGTTCATATTCGTATGTGAAAAAAATTTGATGTAAATTATGTGGCTAGTGTAGTTCAGAAAAAATGTGGAGATGAAACAAATCTAAAGTTCACTTTTCAGGAATTTTGATTGCAGCACCTAGACAGTTCAAAATTTGGGGAACGTTCAGTACAAAAAAACTATAATTTGTGCATGTCATCTGTTTGTGGAAAATGTCTATGCAACGACACAACCAGTGTACATATATATAGTGTCAGTACTTGAAAAGAAGAACAAAAGTTCAATCTCAAAACTTTAAAAAGTTTAGTACATAAATTTTCACAAATCCTGCTTAGTAAGTACCTCAATTGACCCTAATTTTGAGATACTAGGACACATCATGGTCTTTAGCTATCACATCTCATTTTCATTTGGGTTAGTTTGTTGTGCAGTACATGCAAGCATGGCCACCACCAACGCACTGTGTGGTCAAGGGCGATGGAATCCAACTCAGACCAACACCTTGGCCGTCCTTCCGTTGCTTGGCAACGTGTGTGTACTTTAGAAAATTCCTAGCAATGGTAACAAGCTGTTCAATGTGGGGTTCATGCAACATATAATGCAAGTAGACAGACGTAGGAAGAAAGGTACTTTATTTGATTCAGTTCTCTCATTGTGCCCGTGTATTTCAAGCCTCTAAGTTGCATTGCAAACGACGAATAAT
Organism: Triticum urartu; assembly: GCF_003073215.2. Lineage (NCBI taxonomy): Eukaryota > Viridiplantae > Streptophyta > Magnoliopsida > Poales > Poaceae > Triticum > Triticum urartu. The sequence continues at coordinate 3,504 of NW_024117949.1, read as the reverse complement.
ATGATTTTTTTTCAATGCTTTTATTGGAATTTTCAATGTATAGTTGCATTTCTTTTGCACCTCCTCACTGATAGAAGAACCTCGCTGCTACTTCATGGTGGGAAAGGTTTGACATGTATGTCACTGCCTAGTATCACAAATATCCTAGCTAATAGTTCATGATTTTCTCTCTTTTTCCTATGTGTCTCAGTGTGTTCCCCCTTCCTCTTTTCATATAGCGTATTCTGAACACCAAATGCTTTCAGAAAAATGTGTCATGCAAGTTCAAGTATAACTGTTGCAGGAGTTCAAAAATTTGAACAGTTTAAGCTCAACCCAATTTCAAGAACTGTTTCCTTCATAAATTGTTTTTTTGTTAGTTTGTTGTTATGAACTATAGAGATGCACATTGTTGTGTAGTACATGTGTCAATTGATGTGCATGAATCCCTTCAGTTCACTTTGATTCCTACAGGTGGTTCAACGTGTCGAGCGGCAGCAGCCCTTCCTCCCTAATGGTTGCCCACGCAAGGAGGATACATGGACGCTATAGTAGTGGAGTCAGTAGCATGTACTAGCTAGCTGAAGAAAATGTATTGTGTTTTGCAGATATTTTTTCCTTGTGTTATTACATGGGAAAATAAAAAATAGAGGTGTTTTCTTTTTGCAAATCAATGAAAGAAAAGACTTGACCACGGGCTGGATTCGCTGCTTGCGGCGCCCACACCACCATCTTCGGCTCTCTGCCTACTGCATATGGTGTCGGTCCAGGTACACACGGCTCGAATCTCTCCTCATTGGCTCCCAGCGGTGAAGATCTCCATGCCTCCCGTTTGAACTTTCAGTTAATTTTCAATTGAACTTGTATTGCTATTGATTCAGACCTGAGGGAAGAAGACAGAACCTCTCTCTTGTTGGCAGTAATTTTGCTCTCTCATCTTCATCTTCCTTTGTCAATCGAAAAAATTAGCGGCCAACGCATAAATTGTGTATTTGTTAGATTGCTCTGCATGCAAAGTGTAGAGATTCTAAAAATTAAAAAAATGAAACGTACAACAATATAAAGATTTCGTTGTTCTCTGGTTAGTAGTTCACCTTTGCTAAGTATAGCAAATTCTCTGGTTATTTCTAGCATAGCATGTCTAAAATGCAGAAGTAGTGCCAAAAAATGTCATTGTGTTATGCATATAAAAGCTTTATAAAAAATGCACAAACTGTTGTGTTTTTTGGTAACTCACAGCTGTGTGTAGCTCTTGTATGTCTTCAGAATAATTTGTAAAATGCATACTGTTGTTTGGTACATATCTTCAGTACAATTTGGAAGGCCAGGAAGTTCTACCGCTGGCATACACCAAGTTCAGAGACGTTGCACGGAGTGAGCCGCCGCCGCCGTAAAAAATGGTTTATTAGCATACTGTTTTTTGGTACTTATGCATATGGTTGTAGAAGTGAAATTTGATGGGTGCATGTGCAGAAAAATCGTTAGTTCAGTTTTCAAAAATTCTGGAAGTTTGTTTTGATCTATAAAATTCTGGAAGTTTATCGTGTGTGCTGCTACAAATCTGAACTATTTGTCTAGACATTCCAGTACTGATACAATCGCCTAAAATAAGTTCAAGAAAAAAATCAGTAAGTTTGGTGCGTGTGTTGCTACAAATCTAAAGTTCTTCTCGAGCCATTCTAGTACTGATGTCTCTTCTAGTCTGTAGCGGAGGGAGTAATTTCATGCTCATTCTTTCCATAGTATGAAGCTCATTTATAGTTTCTTTTCTCATTCTTTTATTTAAGAAAATGTTTATTGACCTTGAAGCATAAACCTCTCGGCAATGTAACATTCTGCTGATATTTTAGTAATCGGTAAGTTGTTGTGGTGGGACAAGGTCATCATCTTGAGGAGGTTAGTGAGGTCAGTGATACCATGCACGCTGAAACAATGGCCTTACACTAGGCTGTATCTATAACTTGGGCTATGGGATGCAGGCTAGTGCTGCTCTGGGTAGTAATACATGTACTGAGTGATACACAAGTTTGATTTTCACCAAAATTGAACTCCAGGATATGAAGTTTGATGGATGTGGAGGTTCTTTTGACCTTGAACCCTATAGGAGTTCATCTTTTGATTAAGTTTCAGTTCATCTTTAGCTTAGTTCATCAAATTTAATTTTCAGAAATATCGAGGATGTACTATATTACTTTTAAAGGGGATTTCATGTTTGGCTGGATTCGGCAGTTCATTTCCTACTTCTTTATAGGTTCATACACCAGTAAGGTTTGGTGGTACAATTTTTAAAACTGTAGCTATTCGGCAAAAAGGTTCACTACCCCAAGTAGGGGATTTTCAGTCAGTAATGAGGCTGTTGTGGAGAAGCAAATATTCAGTGTTCATGATGTCCAAATTCCAGTGATATGCCATAATATATTACTGTCGTTGATCAGAATATTATTCTGTCACCCTACTTGGATTGTTAGGCGGTTGTACTGATGATTTTCATCATGTCGAACTGATTGCCTTTTCGTCGGAATGGGGCGTGTAATATATTGTTCGAAAGCTCTTGACATCTACATTACAAATATATAGGAACCATCACGGTTTAAGAATAGTTTTGAAAAAACCATTTTTTTTCAAAATCAAAAATGTGAATCGTATTTTGGACTTAATTTTCAAATGGTTTGTCGGAATTGAGCAAATAAGATGGCGTTAGAAAGCTGGTGAAAATCCGCTTCTTCCATATATGTAATGTTTTTTTCAAATTCTATAAGATTTAAAAATAATTTTAAAAACGGTGAAATTTTGGGCGAAACATATTTTCGCGTGTTTTTGCAAACAGTTTATCGGATTGACGCAAATGATATGGCATTGGAAAGCTATGGAAAATGCACAACTTTTTTGTACAGAAATGTTTTTTTAATTCCTTACGATTTAAACTCGATTTCGAATACAGTTAAATTTGATTTGGAACGCAATTTTTTTAAAGTTTGTCGAAATGGGGCAAATAATATACTGTTAGAAAGATATCGAAAATGCAAAACTTAGTCAGATTTAACTCTTTCCCAAGTTTGCAACCGTTGAATAGTAATTTGAAATACGGTGAGACCCATCGCGTTGTTTGCTCATCAGAAAAAACAAAGTACTTCTAATGATTTTTTGTGTGTGTTTGTACTGATGTATTATTCACAGAGTAATTTTGAATACGGTGAAGCTTGTAGTATTATTTTTTCCGTTCCGGAAACAAAGTACTCGAACTGATCTCTGTATGGATTTGTACTAAGCATGTTCTCACAGATTGAAATTTTACTTTGTTTTTTGGGTAAGGTTTTCCTCTTAAAGTTTCAATGGTTTACAATAGCATTGCCCTTGTACTTACATATATCATCAAACTGAATGATACTTTTTTCAAAAAGAAAATGTTTTGTTTGTTTTTCAAAAAGAAAATGTTTTTTAAATCAACATTTTTTTACAACAATGTTCTGAACTTCTCTCATTTTACGAGTTGTACTTTTCCCATTTGAATTTCCATGGGGTTTC
>NW_024117948.1:0-11227 GCF_003073215.2 Triticum urartu | reverse complement strand
TGTGAGTGTGGCGGGGGGGGGGGGGGGGGGGGGGGGGTATTGAATATATTGTGTACGTGTATATTGTGTATAGGGCCGACCTCCTGTTCCCTCTGTATAGTTGAGGATGTGGCTCCCCTCTGTACTTATCGCGATTGCACAGCCCATAACTTGTCTCTCTACACACAGTTCCCAAAAATTAATATGAGTTCTCCTTTTGTCTGAATCTAATGGCTAACATGAGCCAGCAACTGCAAACATAGGAGTAATGTCTTCTTAGAAACAAAGTTCTATCACAAAATCATGAAAGTAATTATTGTGTCACTTGTGATTAAGTTTGGAAGATTGTCTACATGTTAGATCCACATTCTCCTCTTTAAAGAGATGACATGGGGAGTTTTCGAAAAAGAAGTCTGCGGTGCGGACTCAGAAAGCAAATAATTACAAATTATGATGGTTATCACGTAGCTATTTTGCATCTGCCCTTTTTTCATTTTCTTAACCATCTCGTTAGTCGCTAATTTAGTTCTTTAATTGTATATCATTGTCGCAAAACATGCACCACACATGGACCATAATTAAGAAGTAAGGATTATATACAACCAACCTCTACTTTTTGCATACTACTTTCTTGTACACCAACCTTCACTTATGTGAACAAGGTTCTCTTTTCATATGTACCACTTTATCTTCAAAATAATAGCTCAGCTTACTATATTTTAACTGTTGGTAGCACTAAATAGCTTATTTCATTCAATAGGTGGTAGTCACATAAACAAATATAAAAGTTAGAGAAGAATAGGAAAGATATGAGAAATCATGGGAGTATGAGACATCAGAAGCACTGGTTGAACGAGTTGTCTCGGGACAAACCCAAGGTGATTGAAAGCTTTCTGTCACCGACGAGTGCATTGTAGACACCACGTCTGAGGTGCCAGTTGGTCCGATCATGCACGCAGAGGATCTATGGATGGCTGATGCACTTGGACCGGTCAAATAGTAAAGCAAATATCTACCATAAGACGTTCCAGGAAACAACCATATGTCCGCCTTGTACTTTGTAGTAGGCTGGGGGAGAAAGCAGAAGTTTCGATGGCAGGTTATGTAAATTCTTAATAAAATTTTGAAGATCGTTTGCAAGTTCGATACCCATTCATGGACTCTTAAAACGTCTTAAATATTACAGAGGGAGGATAGTCCAATTACTCCACTGGTGCTGAAACTAGACAGAAATGGTCATTTTAGTGCTAAAACTTGCGGTATATATACATTGAACAGGTGCAACAACTTGGCTGCGTGCAAATACGGTGGAAATGTCGTCCATAGACGTCAGCTGAGCTGATGTGGCACCGTTTTTCCGTCTGCAACAGTCTACTATTCCTACGTGGCACATTGTGGCCTCACCTGTCAGTGAACGAATGAACACTAGTTTAGTTCCATGAATATTTTATTGAAACTATGAAAATTTCTTAAACTATGAATATTTTATTATAAAGTCATATTGAGCATTTATTTAAATATATAAAAAAATACCTTAATATTTTTATTAAATATGAAAAGTGTTAGATGAACATTTGAGTAACTCAAAATTATATTATAAGGATACTTTTACAATTAATAATGAATGTTTTTATAACCAAATTATCTTTTTATATTTATTATTCATAACACAAGATTACAATTTACATATCTTGTGCAAAGTTCTAACATAATTGTAACATTGTAAAATGGGCTGCACTCTGTCCGGTGGGACTCTTAGCCATGCGAGTTTTGTTTGCCGTAGGTCTCAGGTTCCGATCCTGAGCAAACCAATTTTTACACTTAAGCCTACTTTGATTCATAGGTTAGAGATAGTGTAGGAAAATAAAAATCATAGAAAGTGAGATGACATACATGCATAGGAATTTTTCCATTAAGTGCAGACTAATATTTTTCTTTCCTTTGAAATGTGAAGGATTGATTCCTATAGTAAACTATGACAGGTGGGACCCACATAGTAAACTACTATTTATTTGTACTCTTTACTGACACGTTGGAGTGGGACCCACCCTTTACCAAGTAGGCTAGTAGACTGTTATAGATGGAAATACGGTGCAACGTTAGCGTACTTAACGTCTATGGACGGTAAAAGTACCGTATTTGTATGCCCGAGCCAAGTTGTTGCACCAGTTCAATATATGCCATAAGTTTTAGCACTAAGGTGACCGTTTCCGCGATGTTTGAACACCATTGGTGATTGACTTCCAATTTCTCAACCACCTTGTCAGTGGTTGAAATAGTCCTTGTACGTCGCAAAAATGTGAATGGCATAATTTCTGGAAGGTGCTGCTAGTGAATGGTGGGAGAACTTTGGTGCAATACAACATGTTGGTCACTTAGTGACTTGGCAGGAGTTTGTTCCGTTATGATTTCCGAGGGTAATATATTCAAGGTGAGCAAATGGAGCGTAAAAGGGAAGAGTTCTATGATCAGACTCAAGGAAAGATGTCCATTCATGAGTAAAGAATCGAGTTCAAGTGTGCAAAATATTTTTATTATGTATACCACACCAACCGTCACCTTGCCTTCACACCATCAATTTTTTTATGAAGTGATTTGGATCAACTTTATGCAGTTTTTGGGTCCATATGTGCATGTAAGTCCCACGAGTGTGCTTGACCTAAGAATTACATTTTATTCTTTGGTGATAGTAAAGAATTGATTTGATCATTTTCTGGCTCAGAGGAATTGGTTTGGAGTTTTTCTCCTTAACAACACACTAGTTTCCAACTAACGAAAACAAATAATCATCAACCCTGATGGATTTGCCCCGCAAAAGAAAAACCCTGATGGCTTTGGGTTACATTTATGTATCAACCACTTCTTCGGTCTGTTAAAATAAATCCGAGGCATACCGTTGATCATCCGAGGAGCAAGCAATCACACAAACACGACGTCGAGATTTGTTAACGAGGTTCACCAATATGGCTACATCCCCGGGGCATGACTACGGGCGCTCCTCCCCGTGACACCGTCACAATACCGCACACAGGCCACCCGGGCGCCGGCACACTCCGCCGGCTCCCCCTTGCGCGCCTGTGCTATTATGTTGGCATAGGTTACATCGTGTGTCTAGCCCCACTATATATGAGAGGCCTAGGATACAAGTGTCCTATTAGGACACGACTCCATATCCTATCTAAACACAATAGAACTACAAGTCCAACTGTAACCTACCACGTACACTATATTCGACACAACTCCAACAAACTCCACCTTGGCGAATATACTCCACCACCCTGAATTCGTCGATGTGTCAAACTTCCATGTACATTGGACTTGAGCTTATCCCATGAGTACCGCTGCTACTCCAAAGACTCCATATGACTCCACCTGCAACTTGTAGTCCCTCCTTTCTTGACCACAGTCAACACTCGAGCAAAATTAAATTCCTTGTTACTCTAGTTTGTGCTCCCAACTTCCAGAGTATCGTCCAACGTCATCACACACTGATCACTGACCTGCGTGAAAGTGAACAACTCACATATTGGGTGTCTCACATAAGAGTTACCTGAACTCAACATCACCGCTCCTTTCTTGACCGTCTGTCTGAAACTTGAAGGAATTTCACCGTTGCTTTTAGCCATCTCGAGTCAAATTCGCAGTTGTCTCACCACATGTATGACCACCAGAGCCCTGGCTCGTCTCCATGTCCTGTGCGTACCGCACGCCTCGCCGCTATTACTGCGTCGAGCCTCCGCTGTCCCGGTCGAGTCTCAAGGGTCGCAAACCCACACCACTCAACCTCCAATGCAGAGTACCATCGATCATCACCGACTGATGACGAGTTTCACACTTCCATCAGACCACTGGGCTCCAGTCCGAACTACGTGTCCCTCGCTTTTCCATCCCGCTGAATAGGCTTCGATTCTCTGGATCCTTACACCGTAGCTCCTCAATCCAGCTCCACCTTCAACATGACTCCATGGTAGATGATCAGTCCACCCTCACGCCCCGTCGACTTCAAACTCCATGTGTACATCACCTTGAATCAACCCCGCGCCATAGTCTTGTCGAAGCCACACAAGTCCTCAAACCTGTGCCACGTGTTTCCACGCCCCAGAAGTCGGTCACCATCAGCATCACGCTCTTATATCGTCGTCGCCGATTCCACTACCATCTTCTGTACCAACCGACATGCGTCGATCCCGTCAAACTTTCCAGGCCAACCCAGCCAAACTTATCCGACTGCACGACACGCTCCAGACTCAAGCCGTCACCGTGACCTTTGCCATCCATACACAAAACGTGCACTGACAAAGAAAACCAAAGGAAACTCCCACATAGCCTTCCCGTGTGAACCAAAAGAGATCAACAAACTCTTAATTCAACACACGTACGTAGCTTCTGGATCCTTTTCTTTCTTCTTGATAGCAAACAAATCACCAGCAGACTCTGTCCTTGTGCCGTATTCTTTTTTCGCCACACAAATCTCTGACGATGCCACGGTTCTGGCTGAACCTCCGTACGCACATGCAATTCAGCTCCAGCCCCCCTATGCCTGCGCCACCATTGAACGAGCCAACCCCAGCCAGCCGCACGCGCTGTCCTACCCACATAGGAATAAATCCTGCGACATGGGCCTACAAGCACGTCGCGCGTGCACTTCCAGCCTGGTCCGTCTCGCATAGAGCACCTAGCTCCGGATCGATCCGATCGACCAAATTGATCTGTACGCAGCCGCCGCCGCCGCCCTTGATCGCTACTGCCGCAAAATTTTCAGCCGATCTATCACCTCGTCCGTGGAACCCGCGGTACGATCGCCCTGCTGTTCCGACAGCTGCTCCTGTGATTTTCTCGACGATTTCTTCCGACTCTTCCTCTAGATCAATAATCCAAAACCTCTGAACAACCTAGCTCATGATACCACTTGTTAGAATAAATCCGAGGCATACCGTTGATCATCCGAGGAGCAAGCTATCACACAAGCACGACGTCGAGATTTGTTAACGAGGTTCACCAATATGGCTACATCCCTGGGGCATGACTACGGGTGCTCCTCCCCGTGACACCGTCACAATATCGCACACAGGCCACCCGGGCGCCGTCACACTCCGCCGGCTCCCCCTTGCGCGCCTGTGCTATTATGTTGGCATAGGTTACATCGTGTGTCTGGCCCCACTATATATGAGAGGCCTAGGATACAAGTGTCCTATTAGGACACGACTCCATATCCTATCTAAACACAATAGAACTACAAGTCCAACTGTAACCTACCTCGTACACTATATTCGACACAACTCCAACACGGTCTTGTCAATCATCTCACCAGTGGCTAATTCAGTTTCTCAACTGTATGCGCCAAAAATTGCACAAGAAGAATAATTTAAAATTAGGGTGTACAAGACCACCAACCTTTACTTGTGTGCATAATGCTTTTCTTATATATAAAGCCTTCAGTTACGTGAAGAAGGATCTCTTCTGATATGTTTATCTATAAAAATACTTTAAAATATAAAATCCTGATAAGAAGGAAAAAAGGGTGAATAGTATACTCGTAAAATTCAAATCCCAAAATTAAGTACACAATTTTTGTTCGTCGGTTGGATTACCGTGTTGGCCCACGAACCCTTTTGATAACATGACTGTCCTCTGTGCCATCGGTGCCATTGGGTGAGCACGTAAAGTGGTGTTTTTTCGATGGGTTTTGGCATCGCATAACATGTAACAAGGCGTGTTCATAGTGTTGTCGTGAGTTTTGGTGTGTTTTATTTTTTTATTTTTGAGGATTGAGTTTTGGTGTTGAATGCAAGATGAGGCGAGAGTAGGCTGGGACGGTAACCACCGTATACTTTCCATGGTTGGTCATCTTCCGGTAATGGAGTAGCCGACGGCCGTATTTGATGATCCCATGCACAAGTCCCTAGTCGCTTCTTATTCTTGTTTTTGTTGGTGTCGTACTTATAGAGATGGTTGCCGAGCTTGTAGCACAACATCCCGTCGCCCTCGTTAAACCAGGCGGCACTCGGCTGGTTGCGTTTGTTTATCTCATGAATGCCCATGTCGTCGATGTAAAAGTTGTACCGTAGTTTCCAATGAGGTAGTCTATCATCGTCCTGGTCATGAAGGTGTGGACCCAATGACGGCATGATCCAGAAATCGAGCTCTCTTTGGTCACGCACGACGATCCAAAGCAGTTCATGCATCTTCAAGGCGTGCTCCGCCATGGCCTGACTCATCGTATGCTGATAGGGGAGGCGGTATGTGCAGTGTGCCTCGCTCGCAAGGTCAATCACTAGTATCCTATTGGGCGACCGGTGGCGGTGCACCACCAAGTACTGCTTGTTGTCCACGAACACCGGTAGGCATATGGCGAGTCGGGCAGCCCATGGGTGAGGCAGCAGCGGTCTGCTGCGTGTCTTTTCTCCATGTTCAGTTGCCGATCGGCCGGGAGGCATGGGGTCGCCGAGGTCGGCGCACTGACCGCTCCACATCACCGCGCGTCTTGGCTTCACCCACCTTCTCCATGCAATGTGGCCACCCTGTCATCTTGAAAGAGAGCGCACACACCTCAGTTGTTTTAAATCGGTTTATCCGCCGTTGTAGCATTTTGGGATGCTTATTTCGAGCCATGCTATTTTAGGGATGATGTTTTCTCCTGCATATTTCTTAGCTATAATCTGTGTGCAGGGTCAGATTAGTGTTTCATAAGTGTTTCAGTTTTCAGTTTGTAGTCTTAAGTTAAAAACTGTGCACGAGCACGACAGATGCAAAATAGTCATAGAGTGAACAGTACTACACCACCAACCTCTAATTGTGACCAAATTGCTTTTCTTAAATATATACCACACCAATCTTCACTCAAGGAAAAAAAGGTTCTATCACGGTATATAGCATTACCAATACGTCTGCAACAGAATAGCTCCACCGTCCCACGCCATTTCAGTTTGTTGGTTGCACTAACTTACTGCATCTAATAGGCGGTAGCAGGCACATGAATCGATCAGAGGGTGAGTGTTGGTAGAACTAAATTACTGCATAAAATAGGAGGTAGTCTTATAAACAGATCAGAGGGACGGCCTTGGTAGCACTAACTTACTGCATCAAATAGGCGTTAGCAAGATGAATACATCAAAGAGAGTGCAAGAGAAGAATGATCAAGATGCAAGAATAGGTAGGAGTAGGAGTCATCAGAAACATTTGTACATTGTGGATGATGTAGGACCAAAGTGACCAAGTTGATCTTGAGAAGTGTGGGACGTAGAAGCTTCCTTTCTCTCGATCAGCCGGTTCTTTCGGCACCTTCACTTCAGCACGATCTACAGACATTGTAGAATCATTTTGAGAGGCCAAACCGTGCTGCCAGCCTGCCACTAGCCATCTGATAGGTATTGCTCTTAGGTCTAGTCGGATGATGTTCTGGACAATGTTCAAGTCGGCAGTGGCGACAAAACAGAAACACATTGACACTCCCTCTGGCAGCGGCCTTCATGCTCTGCTGCTGGACCAGCGAGTCAGCCTACCTTACTACTGCTCCCCACACATCCCGGCAGGTGATTCGATCAGTGGTGGCAGGATAGACTTAGGGAGCATCAGTCACACAAGCACAGGAGCTTCAGCTGCTTGCGGCATAGATCTGCCCATTGTGCCGCCCACGAGGTTCTTGACCGCTTCAGGATCCACGACACATTCCCACGGCGCCCACAAGTTATTGTTCTTGATTGTGTTCTTACTTCTGAGCATCATGGTCTGCCGTGCAATCTCTCCAGTTGCTGAGGGGTGCTCCATCTGATCATGCTACTCTCTCTGTAGTATGTTTAAAAATTTCTATTTTGTCCTAAGTCAAACATGTTTGAATTTGAGCAAAAACCTATAGCAATAATGTCTGTATTTAGAATATGAAATTAATTTTATTATACAGGTCTTAAATATATTACATATTGATGTTGTATGTTGTAGATATTAACAAATATTTCTATGGATTTTGTGAAATATAGAGAATTTTGACATTGGACAAAATGGTGCATGATCATTTTTTTTCCTTTGCGGTAAATGGTAATGTGCATCATCATATCTAAAATAAATGATACGTCTTCAGTGTACTTGAGCATTGGTTTTCCATAGAAATATTCCACTCATTTTGCCTTGATTTTTGTTTCCCAGATCATGGGACCCGAGCGGTGTAAGCTCCTTGTCGAATGCGAGTGTCTTGCTCACCACCTCTTACGCCTTGGCCGCTCTTTGATGGGAGAAGATGACTAGATGGTGAGGAAAGGAGCAACGAGAGGAGGGAGAGGGAGGCGATGAACAATACGATGGAGGTCAATCTGGGCGCATGGCATGGCGATTGAGGAAGGAAGCGGGACGACATGTACATTGCTGGCTCCGCACCTCCTCCACAACAGCCCCGTAGCCACGGCATGACGCTTCCTCCAACCCAACTTACAACCACAGTGACTAGTTACCCAAAATTTCCCCTTCCCCCACATGAGTTCCCTACATAGTTCAGTTACGATCTAGGCAACCAAACAATCCCCTCCAACCTGTAAAGGCAGCTTTTCATGGCACTACTGCTGGGAAATCAAGAGCCTCCCATGGCACTACTCATCTTATGCTTGTCTCTGGGTTAGTATATATGTCTCTCCAAGCCACCTCCAAAATCAAAATGTCCAATCCCTGTGTTATCACATTTGTTGCTCTCGCAACAGGCTATCGCCCCATTTTATAAATAAAGCACAAATCAAATTACACGGCCGAACGGTACAAGGTAGTGAGGAAGCCCTCTTACAAAGCGGACCTCAGGATAACCGGACAATATAAACGCACGCATTACCGAACGATAACATAGGAATGAATTAGCACGGCAAAACATTATCGCAGTTGTTGTTGTGAGTTCTCTCAAATCCTCTCACTTTCTATAGTAAATCTTGGAGAAAAAAGAGTCGGCTTGAGAAGAGGGCTGAACCTTTCGATGTCCCTTGCCTCCGTCGGCTGTTCTGGGGTAAAACCGGGTATTCCGCCCCCTGCTGGAAAAAATTCAGAATAAAAAAAAACCTTGTTCTGGGCGGCCAGAGGTAGGGTAGACGATGGAGTGCTGGAATGCTGCACTGGTGGAGAGTAGGGAGAGAGTTGTATGTGGGCTTGGGTGTGTCCTGGTGGCGCATCTCATGCAGAGGAGGGTGTGGTGCGGTGCAGAGGAATAAAGTCCGCCACTCCATCCTTGTGATGGCCGCTTGAGCTCCGGCGAGGCCACAAAGTCAGGGAGAGCCGGAGAGCTTGCTCATTCTTGCTGGTTCTGCCAAAAATGTAGCGGAGTATATAGATGAATCCTTTGTGTGCATTTATGTGGGGGACGGTTGTCGGGATTGTGGTGAGGTGGCGAGTGACTCCTCATATGGTCCCCAGCAATCGCTTGAGGTGGTACTCGGCCAAGGTCAGAGGAGGATGGTCGTCTGCGTCAACTAGAATATATCCAGCTTTGCTCCTGGTGATAGTGTTCCTCTTTGTCACAACGGAGATTAAGTATGCATGTCAATTCTTGAGTTTTCACTAATTATTGTATTCAAATTTAATTCTTTAAACACTCTCTGATACCCTCCTCTTCCTCTATCTCCACAACGGCACACTTTATTACCAATCTAGGGAGATAAATACACATCAATAAAGATGGTTTTGTCATAGCTACTTATTTTAGATCCATGTGCCATTCTTTCAGTCATTTGTTTAGTGGCTAGCTAATATGTTATATTATGTGAAAAACTGTGCAGATATGCAAAATAGTTATAAAGTTAAGTGTGCTAGACCATCAACCTCTAACTGTGTGTACAATGCTTTTCTTACATATGTACACCACCAACTTCACTCAAGGGAAAAAAGGTTGTATCATGATATATATACCGACACGTCTGCAACAGAATAGCTCCGTTGTCCCATGCCATTTCAGCGTGTTGGTTGCACTACCTTACTGCATAAAAAAGGTGGTAGACACATAAATAGATCAGAGGAACAGAGGGGTAGTGTTAGAGCACTAACTTACCATATCAAATAAAATAAAATAAATAGATCAAAGAGAGCATGAGAGAAGACACAAGAATGAGAAAAATTCAAGAATAGATGAGAATAGGTGACATCAGAAACATTTTGCACACCCTGGGTTTAAGCTATGCAGTCGCCATCGCCGAGAGGTCACGGTAGGTCACAACGAGCACGAGCAGCTTGAGAAGCATCTGCGGCAACAGACCGACACCCTAGCTGTCTGCCACCTTAATGCTCTATTGCTTGACGAGCGAGTTGGCCTACCTCACAGCTGCTCCCCGCGCATCCTGGCAGTTGGTCCAATCGTTGGTGCTGGTGTGGACTTACGGAGCATCAGTCAGATAGGCGCAGGAGAATCAGCTGCGCGCGACATTGATCTGACCGTTGTGCCACCCACCAGCAGCTTCTTGACACTGGCACTTCAGCATACACAACACATTCTCACGATGCCTACAAGCTGTTCGATCCAATGCAGCGCTGCAGGTTGTGTTGCAACTTATGAGCATCACTGCTTTGCCATGCAATCTATCCGGTCGCTGAGGGGGTGCTCTATCTGATCATTTTTACGCTCTCTCTCTCTCTCTGTACCATATTATTTGCATTTCTACTTTTGGCCCAAGTCAGACCTCACTAATTTTGAGCAAGCTTAGAAAAAAAAATCTCAGTATCTAGAACACTAAATAATTTTACTAGATCGATCATAAAATATGTTTTCATATATTATTGGAATCATTAAGTTTGATTTTGTAGATAGTAACACATTTGACAAAATTGTGCGTCATCGTATTTGAATTATAAAATATGTGTTATGTCTACATGAGCATTGATCTCTCATAGGAATATCATACTCATTTTGTGTTGCTTCGTGTTTCCCAGACTATGAGTGGTGGAAGCTCGTTGTCACAGCCGAGCATTTGTCCACCCCTTAGAGCATCTCTAGCAGACCTTCTAAAGTGGCCAAACCCATAAAAAAAAGAGGTGTTTACAGTTTTGGTCGAAAAAACGGCGTCTAGCAGATCTCGTAAAACTCGTTCGGCACTTAAACATTTTAAAGGGCACTGAAAATCCATCCGTGAGAACCTCAGATGTACAGTTTTGAAGGCAGTATACAGTTCAACCCGTAAACCGGTCAAACCTCGTCGAAGCAGACGCGCCGCCACGGAACATGCGGGAATCTACCCGGAACTCACTGGAATACATCGCCACACGCCAGAATTTGCCGCCGCTAGTCCGA